>NW_027477077.1:0-101724 GCF_051020955.1 Megalopta genalis
AAACTAAATAATTTGTGTTGCATGGATTTGATGCTAAGCCTTCTACTTCGCATTGATTTGAAGCTAAATCATGTGTTTCGCTTGGATTTAAAGCTCATTCGTTTGTTTCACCTGCATTTGAAGCTTTATCACTTATATCGCAAGTATAAGAAACTAAATAACTTGTGTTGCATGGATTTGATGCTAAGCCTTCTACTTCGCATTGATTTGCAGCTAAATCATGTGTTTCGCTTGGATTTGAAGCAAACTCGTTTGTTTCGCATGCAGGTGAAGCTAAGTCATGTATATCACAAGTATTTGAAGCTTAGCCATTTGTTTCGCATGGATTTGAAGGTAAATCTTCTACTTCCCATTGATTTGAAGTTAAATCATGTGTTACGCTTGGATTTGAAGATCACTCGTTTGTTTCACCTGCATTTGAAGCTATATCACTTATATCGCAAGTATATCAAGCTAAATAATTTGTGTCGCATGGATTTGATGCTAAGCCTTCTATTTCGCACTGATTTGAAGCTAAATCATGTGTTCCGCTTGGATTTGAAGCTAACTCGTTTGTTTCGCATGCAGTTGAAGCTAAATCATGTATATCACAAGTATTTGAAGCTAAACCATTTGTTTCGCATGGATTTGAAGGTAAATCTTCTACTTCGCATTGATTTGAAGTCAAATCATGTGTTACGCTTGGATTTAAAGCTTACTTGTTTGTTTCACCTGCAATTGAAGCTTTATCACTTATATCGCAAGAATAAGAAACTAAATAATTTGTGTTGCATGGATTTGATGCTAAGCTTCTACTTCGCATTGATTTGAAGCTAAATCATGTGTTTCGCTTGGATTTAAAGCTCACTCGTTTGTTTCACCTGCATTTGAAGCTTTATCACTTATATCGCAAGTATAAGAAACTAAATAACTTGTGTTGCATGGATTTGATGCTAAGCCTTCTACTTCGCATTGATTTGCAGCTAAATCATGTGTTTCGCTTGGATTTGAAGCAAACTCGTTTGTTTCGCATGCAGATGAAGCTAAGTCATGTATATCACAAGTATTTGAAGCTTAGCCATTTGTTTCGCATGGATTTGAAGGTAAATCTTCTACTTCCCATTGATTTGAAGTTAAATCATGTGTTACGCTTGGATTTGAAGATCACTCGTTTGTTTCACCTGCATTTGAAGCTATATCACTTATATCGCAAGTATACGAAGCTAAATAATTTGTGTCGCATGGATTTGATGCTAAGCCTTCTATTTCGCATGGATTTGAAGCTCAATCATGTGTTACGCTTGGATTTAAAGCTCACTCGTTTGTTTCGCCTGCATTTGAAGCTTTATCACTTATATCGCAAGTATAAGACGCTAAATAATTTGTGTTGCATGGATTTGATGCTAAGACTTCTACTTCGCATTGATTTGAAGCTAAATCATGTGATTCGCTTGGATTTGAAGCTAACTCGTTTGTTTCCCATGCAGCTGAAGCTAAATCACGTATATCACAAGTATTTGAAGCTAAACCATTTGTTTCGCATGGATTTGAAGGTACATCTGCTACTTCCCATTGATTTGAAGTTAAATCATGTGTTACGCTTGGATTTGAAGATCACTCGTTTGTTTCACCTGCATTTGAAGCTATATCACTTATATCGCAAGTATACGAAGCTAAATAATTTGTGTAGCATGGATTTGACGCTAAGCCTACTATTTCGCATTGATTTGAAGCTAAATCATGTGTTTCGCTTGGATTTGAAGCTAACTCGTTTGTTTCGCACGCAGTTGAAGCTAAATCATGTATATCACAAGTATTTGAAGCTAAACCAGTTGTTTCGCATGAATTTGAAGGTAAATCTTCTACTTCGCATTGATTTGAAGTTAAATCATGTGTTACGCTTGGATTTAAAGCTCACTCGTTTGTTTCATCTGCAATGAAGCTTTATCACTTATATCGAAAGTATAAGAAGCTAAATAATTTGTGTCGCATGGATTTGATGCTAAGCCTTCTATTTCGCATTGAATTGAAGCTAAATCATATGTTTCGCTTAGATTTGAAGGTAAATCTGCTACTTCCCATTGATTTGAAGTTAAATCATGTGTTACGCTTGGACTTGAAGATCACTCGTTTGTTTCGCATGCAGCTGAATCTAAATCATGTATATCACAAGTATTTGAAGCTAAAACGTTTGTTTCGCATGGATTTGATGGTAAATCTGCTACTTCCCATTGATTTGAAGTCAAATCATGTGTTACACTTGGATTTAAAGCTCACTCGTTTGTTTCGCCTGCTTTTGAAGCTTTATCACTTATATCGCAAGTATAAGAAGCTAAATAATTTGTGTTGCATGGATTTGATGCTAACCCTTCTACTTCGCATTGATTTGAAGCTAAATCATGTGTTTCGCTTGGATTTGAAGCTAACTCGTTTGTTTCGCATGCAGCTGAAGCTAAATCATGTATATCACAAGTATTTGAAGCTAAACCATTTGTCTCGCATGGATTTGAAGGTAAATCTTCTACTTCGCATTGATTTGAAGTTAAATCATGTGTTACGCTTAGATTTAAAGCTCACTCGTTTGTTTCACCTGCATTTGAAGCATTATCACTTATATCGCAAGTATAAGACGTTAAATAATTTGTGTTGCATGGATTTGATGCTAAGCCTTCTACTTCGCATTGATTTGAAGCTAAATCATGTGTTTCGCTTGGATTTGAAGCTAACTCGTTTTTTTCGCATGCAGTTGAAGCTAAATCATGTATATCACAAGTATTTGAAGCTAAGCCATTTGTTTCGCATGGATTTGAAGGTAAATCTTCTACTTCGCATTGATTTGAAGCTAAATCATTTATTTCACTTGGATTTGAAGCTAACTCGTTTGTTTCGCATGCAGTTGAAGCTAAATCATGTATATCACAAGTATATGAAGCTAACCCATTTGTTTCGCATGGATTTGAAGGTAAATCTTCTACTTCGCATTGATTTGAAGTCAAATCATGTGTTACGCTTGGATTTAAAGCTCAGTCGTTTGTTTCGCCTGCATTTGAAGCTTTATCACTTATATCGCAAGTATAAGAAGCTAAATAATTTGTGTTGCATGGATTTGATGCTAAGCCTTCTACTTCGCATTGATTTGAAGCTAAATCATGTGTTTCGCTTGGATTTGAAGCTAACTCGTTTGTTTCGCATTCAGCTGAAGCTAAATCATGTTTATCACAAGTATTTGAAGCTAAACCATTTGTTTCGCATGGATTTGAAGGTAAATCTTCTACTTCGCATTGATTTGAAGTTAAATCATGTGTTACGCTTGAATTTAAAGCTCACTCGTTTGTTTCACCTGCATTTGAAGCTTTATCACTTATATCGCAAGTATAAGAAACTAAATAACTTGTGTTGCATGGATTTGATGCTAAGCCTTCTATTTCGCATTGATTTGAAGCTAAATCATGTGTTTCGCTTGGATTTGAAGCTAACTCGTTTGTTTCGCATGCAGTTGAAGCTAAATCGTGTATATCACAAGTATTTGAAGCTAAGCCATTTGTTTCGCATGGATTTGAAGGTAAATCTTCTACTTCGCATTGATTTGAAGCTTAATCATGTATTTCGCTTGGATTTGAAGCTAACTCGTTTGTTTCGCATGCAGCTGAAGCTAAATCATGTATATCACAAGTATTTGAAGCTAAATAATTTGTGTCGCATGGATTTGATGCTAAGCCTTCTATTTCGCATTGATTTGAAGCTAAATCATGTGTATCGCTTGGATTTGAAGCTAACTCGTTTGTTTCGCATGCATTTGAAGCTTTATCACTTATATCGCAAGTATACGAAGCTAAATAATTTGTGTCGCATGGATTTGATGCTAAGCCTTCTATTTCGCATTGATTTGAAGCTAAATCATGTGTTTCGCTTGGATTTGAAGCTAACTCGTTTGTTTCGCATTCAGCTGAAGCTAAATCATGTATATCACAAGTATTTGAAGCTAAACCATTTGTTTCGCATGCATTTGAATGTAAATCTTCTACTTCGTATTGATTTGAAGTTAAATCATGTGTTACGCTTGGATTTTAAGCTCACTCGATTGTTTCGCCTGCATTTGAAGCTTTGTCACTTATATCGCAAGTATAAGAAGCTAAATAATTTGTGTTGCATGGATTTGATGCTAAGCCTTCTATTTCGCATTGATTTGAAGGTAAATCATGTGTTTCGCTTGGATTTGAAGCTAACTCGTTTGTTTCGCATGCAGCTGAAGCTAAATCATGTATATCACAAGTATTTGAAGCTAAACCATTTGTTTCGCATGGATATGAAGGTAAATCTTCTACTTCGCATTGATTTGAAGCTAAATCATGTATTTCGCTTGGATTTGAAGCTAACACGTTTGTTTCGCATGCAGCTGAAGTTACATCATGTATATCACAAGTATTTGAAGCTAAACCATTTGTTTCGCATGGATTTGAAGGTAAATCTTCTACTTCGCATAGGTTTGAAGCTAAATCATGTGTGTCGCTTGGTTTTGAAGCTAACTCGTTTGTTTCGCATGCATTTGAAGCTTTATCACTTATATCGCACGTATAAGAAGCTAAATAATTTGTGTTGCATGGATTTGATGCTAACCCTTCTACTTCGCATTGATTTGAAGCTAAATCATGTGTTTCGCTTGGATTTGAAGCTAACTCGTTTGTTTCGCATGCAGTTGAAGCTAAATCATGTATATCACAATATTTGAAGCTAAACCATTTGTTTCGCATGGATTTGAAGGTAAATATTCTACTTCGCATTGATTTGAAATAAATCATGTGTTACGCTTGGATTTAAAGCTCACTCGTTTGTTTCACCTGCACTTGAAGCTTTATCACTTATATGGCAAGTATAAGAAGCTAAATAATTTGTGTTGCATGGATTTGATGCTAAGCCTTCTACTTCGCATTGATTTGAAGCTAAATCATGTGTATCGCTTGGATTTGAAGCTAACTCGTTTGTTTCGCATGCATTTGAAGCTTTATCACTTATATCGCAAGTATATCAAGCTAAATAATTTGTGTCGCATGGATTTGATGCTAAGCCTTCTATTTCGCATTGATTTGAAGCTAAATCATGTGTTTCGCTTGGATTTGAAGCTCACTCGTTTGTTTCGCCTGCATTTGAAGCTTTATCACTTATATCGCAAGTATAAGAAGCTAAATAATTTGTGTTGCATGGATTTGATGCTAAGCCTTCTACTTCGCATTGATTTGAAGCTAAATCATGTGTTTCGCTTGGATTTAAAGCTCACTCGTTTGTTTCACCTGCATTTGAAGCTTTATCACTTATATCGCAAGTATATCAAGCTAAATAATTTGTGTCGCATGGATTTGATGCTAAGCCTTCTATTTCGCATTGATTTGAAGCTAAATCATGTGTTTCGCTTGGATTTGAAGCTAACTCGTTTGTTTCGCATGCAGTTGAAGCTAAATCATGTATATCACAAGTATTTGAAGCTAAACCATTTGTTTCGCATGGATTTGAAGGTAAATCTTCTACTTCGCATTGATTTGAAGTCAAATCATGTGTTACGCTTGGATTTAAAGCTTACTTGTTTGTTTCACCTGCATTTGAAGCTTTATCACTTATATCGCAAGAATAAGAAACTAAATAATTTGTGTTGTATGGATTTGATGCTAAGCCTTCTACTTCGCATTGATTTGAAGCTAAATCATGTGTTTCGCTTGGATTTAAAGCTCACTCGTTTGCTTCACCTGCATTTGAAGCTTTATCACTTATATCGCAAGTATAAGAAACTAAATAACTTGTGTTGCATGGATTTGATGCTAAGCCTACTACTTCGCATTGATTTGCAGCTAAATCATGTGTTTCGCTTGGATTTGAAGCAAACTCGTTTGTTTCGCATGCAGATGAAGCTCAGTCATGTATATCACAAGTATTTGAAGCTTAGCCATTTGTTTCGCATGGATTTGAAGTTAAATCTTCTACTTCGCATTGATTTGAAGCTAAATCATGTATTTCGCTTGGATTTGAAGCTAACTCGTTTGTTGCGCATGCAGCTGAAGCTAAATCATGTATATCACAAGTATTTGAAGCTAAATAATTTGTGTCGCATGGATTTGATGCTAAGCCTTCTGTTTCGCATTGATTTGAAGCTCAATCATGTGTTTCGCTTGGATTTGAAGCTAACTCGTTTGTTTCGCATGCAGCTGAAGCTAAATCATGTATATCACAAGGATTTGAAGCTAAACCATTTGTTTCGCATGGATTTGAAGGTAAATCTTCTACTTCCCATTGAGTTGAAGTTAAATCATGTGTTACGCTTGGATTTGAAGATCACTCGTTTGATTCACCTGCATTTGAAGCTATATCACTTATATCGCAAGTATACGAAGCTAAATAATTTGTGTCGCATGGATTTGATGCTAAGCCTTCTATTTCGCATTGATTTGAAGCTCAATCATGTGTTTCGCTTGGATTTGAAGCTAACTCGTTTGTTTCGCATGCAGTTGAAGCTAAATCATGTATATCACAATATTTGAAGCTAAACCATTTGTTTCGCATGGATTTGAAGGTAAATATTCTACTTCGCATTGATTTGAAATTAAATCATGTGTTACGCTTGGATTTAAAGCTCACTCGTTTCTTTCACCTGCACTTGAAGCTTTATCACTTATATCGCAAGTATAAGAAGCTAAATAATTTGTGTTGCATGGATTTGATGCTAAGCCTTCTACTTCGCATTGATTTGAAGCTAAATCATGTGTATCGCTTGGATCTGAAGCTAACTCGTTTGTTTCGCATGCATTTGAAGCTTTATCACTTATATCGCAAGTATATCAAGCTAAATAATTTCTGTCGCATGGATTTGATGCTAAACCTTCTATTTCGCATTGATTTGAAGCTAAATCATGTGTTTCGCTTGGATTTGAAGCTCACTCGTTTGTTTCGCCTGCATTTGAAGCTTTATCACTTATATCGCAAGTATAAGAAGCTAAATAATTTGTGTTGCATGGATTTGATGCTAAGCCTTCTACTTCGCATTAATTTGAAGCTAAATCATGTGTTTCGCTTGGATTTAAAGCTCACTCGTTTGTTTCACCTGCATTTGAAGCTTTATCACTTATATCGCAAGTATATCAAGCTAAATAATTTGTGTCGCATGGATTTGATGCTAAGCCTTCTATTTCGCATTGATTTGAAGCTAAATCATGTGTTTCGCTTGGATTTGAAGCTAACTCGTTTGTTTCGCATGCAGTTGAAGCTAAATCATGTATATCACAAGTATTTGAAGCTAAACCATTTGTTTCGCATGGATTTGAAGGTAAATATTCTACTTCGCATTGATTTGAAGTTAAATCATGTGTTACGCGTGGATTTAAAGCTCACTCGTTTGTTTCACCTGCACTTGAAGCTTTATCACTTATATCGCAAGTATAAGAAGCTAAATAATTTGTGTTGCATGGATTTGATGCTAAGCCTTCTACTTCGCATTGATTTGAAGCTAAATCATGTGTTCCGCTTGGATTTGAAGCTAACTCGTTTGTTTCGCATGCAGTTGAAGCTAAATCATGTATATCACAAGTATTTGAAGCTAAACCATTTGTTTCGCATGGATTTGAAGGTAAATCTTCTACTTCGCATTGATTTGAAGTCAAATCATGTGTTACGCTTGGATTTAAAGCTTACTTGTTTGTTTCACCTGCATTTGAAGCTTTATCACTTATATCGCAAGAATAAGAAACTAAATAATTTGTGTTGCATGGATTTGATGCTAAGCCTTCTACTTCGCATTGATTTGAAGCTAAATCATGTGTTTCGCTTGGATTTAAAGCTCACTCGTTTGTTTCACCTGCATTTGAAGCTTTATCACTTATATCGCAAGTATAAGAAACTAAATAACTTGTGTTGCATGGATTTGATGCTAAGCCTTCTACTTCGCATTGATTTGCAGCTAAATCATGTGTTTCGCTTGGATTTGAAGCAAACTCGTTTGTTTCGCATGCAGATGAAGCTCAGTAATGTATATCACAAGTATTTGAAGCTTAGCCATTTGTTTCGCATGGATTTGAAGGTAAATCTTCTACTTCGCATTGATTTGAAGCTAAATCATGTATTTCGCTTGGATTTGAAGCTAACTCGTTTGTTGCGCATGCAGCTGAAGCTAAATCATGTATATCACAAGTATTTGAAGCTAAATAATTTGTGTCGCATGGATTTGATGCTAAGCCTTCTGTTTCGCATTGATTTGAAGCTCAATCATGTGTTTCGCTTGGATTTGAAGCTAACTCGTTTGTTTCGCATGCAGCTGAAGCTAAATCATGTATATCACAACGATTTGAAGCTAAAGCATTTGTTTCGCATGGATTTGAAGGTAAATCGTCTACTTCCCATTGAGTTGAAGTTAAATCATGTGTTACGCTTGGATTTGAAGATCACTCGTTTGATTCACCTGCATTTGAAGCTATATCACTTATATCGCAAGTATACGAAGCTAAATAATTTGTGTCGCATGGATTTGATGCTAAGCCTTCTATTTCGCATTGATTTGAAGCTCAATCATGTGTTACGCTTGGATTTGAAGATCACTCGTTTGTTTCACCTCCATCTGAAGCTATATCACTTATATCGCAAGTATACGAAGCTAAATAATTTGTGTAGCATGGATTTGATGCTAAGCCTACTATTTCGCATTGATTTGAAGCTAAATCATGTGTTTCGCTTGGATTTGAAGCTAACTCGTTTGTTTCGCATGCATTTGAAGCTTTATCACTTATATCGCAAGTATATCAAGCTAAATAATTTGTGTCGCATGGATTTGATGCTAAGCCTTCTATTTCGCATTGATTTGAAGCTAAATCATGTGTTTCGCTTGGATTTGAAGCTCACTCGTTTGTTTCGCCTGCATTTGAAGCTTTATCACTTATATCGCAAGTATAAGAAGCTAAATAATTTGTGTTGCATGGATTTGATGCTAAGCCTTCTACTTCGCATTGATTTGAAGCTAAATCATGTGTTTCGCTTGGATTTAAAGCTCACTCGTTTGTTTCACCTGCATTTGAAGCTTTATCACTTATATCGCAAGTATATCAAGCTAAATAATTTGTGTCGCATGGATTTGATGCTAAGCCTTCTATTTCGCATTGATTTGAAGCTAAATCATGTGTTTCGCTTGGATTTGAAGCTAACTCGTTTGTTTCGCATGCAGTTGAAGCTAAATCATGTATATCACAAGTATTTGAAGCTAAACCATTTGTTTCGCATGGATTTGAAGGTAAATCTTCTACTTCGCATTGATTTGAAGTCAAATCATGTGTTACGCTTGGATTTAAAGCTTACTTGTTTGTTTCACCTGCATTTGAAGCTTTATCACTTATATCGCAAGAATAAGAAACTAAATAATTTGTGTTGTATGGATTTGATGCTAAGCCTTCTACTTCGCATTGATTTGAAGCTAAATCATGTGTTTCGCTTGGATTTAAAGCTCACTCGTTTGCTTCACCTGCATTTGAAGCTTTATCACTTATATCGCAAGTATAAGAAACTAAATAACTTGTGTTGCATGGATTTGATGCTAAGCCTACTACTTCGCATTGATTTGCAGCTAAATCATGTGTTTCGCTTGGATTTGAAGCAAACTCGTTTGTTTCGCATGCAGATGAAGCTCAGTCATGTATATCACAAGTATTTGAAGCTTAGCCATTTGTTTCGCATGGATTTGAAGTTAAATCTTCTACTTCGCATTGATTTGAAGCTAAATCATGTATTTCGCTTGGATTTGAAGCTAACTCGTTTGTTGCGCATGCAGCTGAAGCTAAATCATGTATATCACAAGTATTTGAAGCTAAATAATTTGTGTCGCATGGATTTGATGCTAAGCCTTCTGTTTCGCATTGATTTGAAGCTCAATCATGTGTTTCGCTTGGATTTGAAGCTAACTCGTTTGTTTCGCATGCAGCTGAAGCTAAATCATGTATATCACAAGGATTTGAAGCTAAACCATTTGTTTCGCATGGATTTGAAGGTAAATCTTCTACTTCCCATTGAGTTGAAGTTAAATCATGTGTTACGCTTGGATTTGAAGATCACTCGTTTGATTCACCTGCATTTGAAGCTATATCACTTATATCGCAAGTATACGAAGCTAAATAATTTGTGTCGCATGGATTTGATGCTAAGCCTTCTATTTCGCATTGATTTGAAGCTCAATCATGTGTTTCGCTTGGATTTGAAGCTAACTCGTTTGTTTCGCATGCAGTTGAAGCTAAATCATGTATATCACAATATTTGAAGCTAAACCATTTGTTTCGCATGGATTTGAAGGTAAATATTCTACTTCGCATTGATTTGAAATTAAATCATGTGTTACGCTTGGATTTAAAGCTCACTCGTTTCTTTCACCTGCACTTGAAGCTTTATCACTTATATCGCAAGTATAAGAAGCTAAATAATTTGTGTTGCATGGATTTGATGCTAAGCCTTCTACTTCGCATTGATTTGAAGCTAAATCATGTGTATCGCTTGGATCTGAAGCTAACTCGTTTGTTTCGCATGCATTTGAAGCTTTATCACTTATATCGCAAGTATATCAAGCTAAATAATTTGTGTCGCATGGATTTGATGCTAAACCTTCTATTTCGCATTGATTTGAAGCTAAATCATGTGTTTCGCTTGGATTTGAAGCTCACTCGTTTGTTTCGCCTGCATTTGAAGCTTTATCACTTATATCGCAAGTATAAGAAGCTAAATAATTTGTGTTGCATGGATTTGATGCTAAGCCTTCTACTTCGCATTAATTTGAAGCTAAATCATGTGTTTCGCTTGGATTTAAAGCTCACTCGTTTGTTTCACCTGCATTTGAAGCTTTATCACTTATATCGCAAGTATATCAAGCTAAATAATTTGTGTCGCATGGATTTGATGCTAAGCCTTCTATTTCGCATTGATTTGAAGCTAAATCATGTGTTTCGCTTGGATTTGAAGCTAACTCGTTTGTTTCGCATGCAGTTGAAGCTAAATCATGTATATCACAAGTATTTGAAGCTAAACCATTTGTTTCGCATGGATTTGAAGGTAAATATTCTACTTCGCATTGATTTGAAGTTAAATCATGTGTTACGCGTGGATTTAAAGCTCACTCGTTTGTTTCACCTGCACTTGAAGCTTTATCACTTATATCGCAAGTATAAGAAGCTAAATAATTTGTGTTGCATGGATTTGATGCTAAGCCTTCTACTTCGCATTGATTTGAAGCTAAATCATGTGTTCCGCTTGGATTTGAAGCTAACTCGTTTGTTTCGCATGCAGTTGAAGCTAAATCATGTATATCACAATATTTGAAGCTAAACCATTTGTTTCGCATGGATTTGAAGGTAAATATTCTACTTCGCATTGATTTGAAATTAAATCATGTGTTACGCTTGGATTTAAAGCTCACTCGTTTGTTTCACCTGCACTTGAAGCTTTATCACTTATATGGCAAGTATAAGAAGCTAAATAATTTGTGTTGCATGGATTTGATGCTAAGCCTTCTACTTCGCATTGATTTGAAGCTAAATCATGTGTATCGCTTGGATTTGAAGCTAACTCGTTTGTTTCGCATGCATTTGAAGCTTTATCACTTATATCGCAAGTATATCAAGCTAAATAATTTGTGTCGCATGGATTTGATGCTAAGCCTTCTATTTCGCATTGATTTGAAGCTAAATCATGTGTTTCGCTTGGATTTGAAGCTCACTCGTTTGTTTCGCCTGCATTTGAAGCTTTATCACTTATATCGCAAGTATAAGAAGCTAAATAATTTGTGTTGCATGGATTTGATGCTAAGCCTTCTACTTCGCATTGATTTGAAGCTAAATCATGTGTTTCGCTTGGATTTAAAGCTCACTCGTTTGTTTCACCTGCATTTGAAGCTTTATCACTTATATCGCAAGTATATCAAGCTAAATAATTTGTGTCGCATGGATTTGATGCTAAGCCTTCTATTTCGCATTGATTTGAAGCTAAATCATGTGTTTCGCTTGGATTTGAAGCTAACTCGTTTGTTTCGCATGCAGTTGAAGCTAAATCATGTATATCACAAGTATTTGAAGCTAAACCATTTGTTTCGCATGGATTTGAAGGTAAATCTTCTACTTCGCATTGATTTGAAGTCAAATCATGTGTTACGCTTGGATTTAAAGCTTACTTGTTTGTTTCACCTGCATTTGAAGCTTTATCACTTATATCGCAAGAATAAGAAACTAAATAATTTGTGTTGTATGGATTTGATGCTAAGCCTTCTACTTCGCATTGATTTGAAGCTAAATCATGTGTTTCGCTTGGATTTAAAGCTCACTCGTTTGCTTCACCTGCATTTGAAGCTTTATCACTTATATCGCAAGTATAAGAAACTAAATAACTTGTGTTGCATGGATTTGATGCTAAGCCTACTACTTCGCATTGATTTGCAGCTAAATCATGTGTTTCGCTTGGATTTGAAGCAAACTCGTTTGTTTCGCATGCAGATGAAGCTCAGTCATGTATATCACAAGTATTTGAAGCTTAGCCATTTGTTTCGCATGGATTTGAAGTTAAATCTTCTACTTCGCATTGATTTGAAGCTAAATCATGTATTTCGCTTGGATTTGAAGCTAACTCGTTTGTTTCGCATGCAGCTGAAGCTAAATCATGTATATCACAAGGATTTGAAGCTAAACCATTTGTTTCGCATGGATTTGAAGGTAAATCTTCTACTTCCCATTGAGTTGAAGTTAAATCATGTGTTACGCTTGGATTTGAAGATCACTCGTTTGATTCACCTGCATTTGAAGCTATATCACTTATATCGCAAGTATACGAAGCTAAATAATTTGTGTCGCATGGATTTGATGCTAAGCCTTCTATTTCGCATTGATTTGAAGCTCAATCATGTGTTTCGCTTGGATTTGAAGCTAACTCGTTTGTTTCGCATGCAGTTGAAGCTAAATCATGTATATCACAATATTTGAAGCTAAACCATTTGTTTCGCATGGATTTGAAGGTAAATATTCTACTTCGCATTGATTTGAAATTAAATCATGTGTTACGCTTGGATTTAAAGCTCACTCGTTTCTTTCACCTGCACTTGAAGCTTTATCACTTATATCGCAAGTATAAGAAGCTAAATAATTTGTGTTGCATGGATTTGATGCTAAGCCTTCTACTTCGCATTGATTTGAAGCTAAATCATGTGTATCGCTTGGATCTGAAGCTAACTCGTTTGTTTCGCATGCATTTGAAGCTTTATCACTTATATCGCAAGTATATCAAGCTAAATAATTTGTGTCGCATGGATTTGATGCTAAACCTTCTATTTCGCATTGATTTGAAGCTAAATCATGTGTTTCGCTTGGATTTGAAGCTCACTCGTTTGTTTCGCCTGCATTTGAAGCTTTATCACTTATATCGCAAGTATAAGAAGCTAAATAATTTGTGTTGCATGGATTTGATGCTAAGCCTTCTACTTCGCATTAATTTGAAGCTAAATCATGTGTTTCGCTTGGATTTAAAGCTCACTCGTTTGTTTCACCTGCATTTGAAGCTTTATCACTTATATCGCAAGTATATCAAGCTAAATAATTTGTGTCGCATGGATTTGATGCTAAGCCTTCTATTTCGCATTGATTTGAAGCTAAATCATGTGTTTCGCTTGGATTTGAAGCTAACTCGTTTGTTTCGCATGCAGTTGAAGCTAAATCATGTATATCACAAGTATTTGAAGCTAAACCATTTGTTTCGCATGGATTTGAAGGTAAATATTCTACTTCGCATTGATTTGAAGTTAAATCATGTGTTACGCGTGGATTTAAAGCTCACTCGTTTGTTTCACCTGCACTTGAAGCTTTATCACTTATATCGCAAGTATAAGAAGCTAAATAATTTGTGTTGCATGGATTTGATGCTAAGCCTTCTACTTCGCATTGATTTGAAGCTAAATCATGTGTTCCGCTTGGATTTGAAGCTAACTCGTTTGTTTCGCATGCAGTTGAAGCTAAATCATGTATATCACAATATTTGAAGCTAAACCATTTGTTTCGCATGGATTTGAAGGTAAATATTCTACTTCGCATTGATTTGAAATTAAATCATGTGTTACGCTTGGATTTAAAGCTCACTCGTTTGTTTCACCTGCACTTGAAGCTTTATCACTTATATGGCAAGTATAAGAAGCTAAATAATTTGTGTTGCATGGATTTGATGCTAAGCCTTCTACTTCGCATTGATTTGAAGCTAAATCATGTGTATCGCTTGGATTTGAAGCTAACTCGTTTGTTTCGCATGCATTTGAAGCTTTATCACTTATATCGCAAGTATATCAAGCTAAATAATTTGTGTCGCATGGATTTGATGCTAAGCCTTCTATTTCGCATTGATTTGAAGCTAAATCATGTGTTTCGCTTGGATTTGAAGCTCACTCGTTTGTTTCGCCTGCATTTGAAGCTTTATCACTTATATCGCAAGTATAAGAAGCTAAATAATTTGTGTTGCATGGATTTGATGCTAAGCCTTCTACTTCGCATTGATTTGAAGCTAAATCATGTGTTTCGCTTGGATTTAAAGCTCACTCGTTTGTTTCACCTGCATTTGAAGCTTTATCACTTATATCGCAAGTATATCAAGCTAAATAATTTGTGTCGCATGGATTTGATGCTAAGCCTTCTATTTCGCATTGATTTGAAGCTAAATCATGTGTTTCGCTTGGATTTGAAGCTAACTCGTTTGTTTCGCATGCAGTTGAAGCTAAATCATGTATATCACAAGTATTTGAAGCTAAACCATTTGTTTCGCATGGATTTGAAGGTAAATCTTCTACTTCGCATTGATTTGAAGTCAAATCATGTGTTACGCTTGGATTTAAAGCTTACTTGTTTGTTTCACCTGCATTTGAAGCTTTATCACTTATATCGCAAGAATAAGAAACTAAATAATTTGTGTTGTATGGATTTGATGCTAAGCCTTCTACTTCGCATTGATTTGAAGCTAAATCATGTGTTTCGCTTGGATTTAAAGCTCACTCGTTTGCTTCACCTGCATTTGAAGCTTTATCACTTATATCGCAAGTATAAGAAACTAAATAACTTGTGTTGCATGGATTTGATGCTAAGCCTACTACTTCGCATTGATTTGCAGCTAAATCATGTGTTTCGCTTGGATTTGAAGCAAACTCGTTTGTTTCGCATGCAGATGAAGCTCAGTCATGTATATCACAAGTATTTGAAGCTTAGCCATTTGTTTCGCATGGATTTGAAGTTAAATCTTCTACTTCGCATTGATTTGAAGCTAAATCATGTATTTCGCTTGGATTTGAAGCTAACTCGTTTGTTGCGCATGCAGCTGAAGCTAAATCATGTATATCACAAGTATTTGAAGCTAAATAATTTGTGTCGCATGGATTTGATGCTAAGCCTTCTGTTTCGCATTGATTTGAAGCTCAATCATGTGTTTCGCTTGGATTTGAAGCTAACTCGTTTGTTTCGCATGCAGCTGAAGCTAAATCATGTATATCACAAGGATTTGAAGCTAAACCATTTGTTTCGCATGGATTTGAAGGTAAATCTTCTACTTCCCATTGAGTTGAAGTTAAATCATGTGTTACGCTTGGATTTGAAGATCACTCGTTTGATTCACCTGCATTTGAAGCTATATCACTTATATCGCAAGTATACGAAGCTAAATAATTTGTGTCGCATGGATTTGATGCTAAGCCTTCTATTTCGCATTGATTTGAAGCTCAATCATGTGTTTCGCTTGGATTTGAAGCTAACTCGTTTGTTTCGCATGCAGTTGAAGCTAAATCATGTATATCACAATATTTGAAGCTAAACCATTTGTTTCGCATGGATTTGAAGGTAAATATTCTACTTCGCATTGATTTGAAATTAAATCATGTGTTACGCTTGGATTTAAAGCTCACTCGTTTCTTTCACCTGCACTTGAAGCTTTATCACTTATATCGCAAGTATAAGAAGCTAAATAATTTGTGTTGCATGGATTTGATGCTAAGCCTTCTACTTCGCATTGATTTGAAGCTAAATCATGTGTATCGCTTGGATCTGAAGCTAACTCGTTTGTTTCGCATGCATTTGAAGCTTTATCACTTATATCGCAAGTATATCAAGCTAAATAATTTCTGTCGCATGGATTTGATGCTAAACCTTCTATTTCGCATTGATTTGAAGCTAAATCATGTGTTTCGCTTGGATTTGAAGCTCACTCGTTTGTTTCGCCTGCATTTGAAGCTTTATCACTTATATCGCAAGTATAAGAAGCTAAATAATTTGTGTTGCATGGATTTGATGCTAAGCCTTCTACTTCGCATTAATTTGAAGCTAAATCATGTGTTTCGCTTGGATTTAAAGCTCACTCGTTTGTTTCACCTGCATTTGAAGCTTTATCACTTATATCGCAAGTATATCAAGCTAAATAATTTGTGTCGCATGGATTTGATGCTAAGCCTTCTATTTCGCATTGATTTGAAGCTAAATCATGTGTTTCGCTTGGATTTGAAGCTAACTCGTTTGTTTCGCATGCAGTTGAAGCTAAATCATGTATATCACAAGTATTTGAAGCTAAACCATTTGTTTCGCATGGATTTGAAGGTAAATATTCTACTTCGCATTGATTTGAAGTTAAATCATGTGTTACGCGTGGATTTAAAGCTCACTCGTTTGTTTCACCTGCACTTGAAGCTTTATCACTTATATCGCAAGTATAAGAAGCTAAATAATTTGTGTTGCATGGATTTGATGCTAAGCCTTCTACTTCGCATTGATTTGAAGCTAAATCATGTGTTCCGCTTGGATTTGAAGCTAACTCGTTTGTTTCGCATGCAGTTGAAGCTAAATCATGTATATCACAAGTATTTGAAGCTAAACCATTTGTTTCGCATGGATTTGAAGGTAAATCTTCTACTTCGCATTGATTTGAAGTCAAATCATGTGTTACGCTTGGATTTAAAGCTTACTTGTTTGTTTCACCTGCATTTGAAGCTTTATCACTTATATCGCAAGAATAAGAAACTAAATAATTTGTGTTGCATGGATTTGATGCTAAGCCTTCTACTTCGCATTGATTTGAAGCTAAATCATGTGTTTCGCTTGGATTTAAAGCTCACTCGTTTGTTTCACCTGCATTTGAAGCTTTATCACTTATATCGCAAGTATAAGAAACTAAATAACTTGTGTTGCATGGATTTGATGCTAAGCCTTCTACTTCGCATTGATTTGCAGCTAAATCATGTGTTTCGCTTGGATTTGAAGCAAACTCGTTTGTTTCGCATGCAGATGAAGCTCAGTAATGTATATCACAAGTATTTGAAGCTTAGCCATTTGTTTCGCATGGATTTGAAGGTAAATCTTCTACTTCGCATTGATTTGAAGCTAAATCATGTATTTCGCTTGGATTTGAAGCTAACTCGTTTGTTGCGCATGCAGCTGAAGCTAAATCATGTATATCACAAGTATTTGAAGCTAAATAATTTGTGTCGCATGGATTTGATGCTAAGCCTTCTGTTTCGCATTGATTTGAAGCTCAATCATGTGTTTCGCTTGGATTTGAAGCTAACTCGTTTGTTTCGCATGCAGCTGAAGCTAAATCATGTATATCACAACGATTTGAAGCTAAAGCATTTGTTTCGCATGGATTTGAAGGTAAATCTTCTACTTCCCATTGAGTTGAAGTTAAATCATGTGTTACGCTTGGATTTGAAGATCACTCGTTTGATTCACCTGCATTTGAAGCTATATCACTTATATCGCAAGTATACGAAGCTAAATAATTTGTGTCGCATGGATTTGATGCTAAGCCTTCTATTTCGCATTGATTTGAAGCTCAATCATGTGTTACGCTTGGATTTGAAGATCACTCGTTTGTTTCACCTCCATCTGAAGCTATATCACTTATATCGCAAGTATACGAAGCTAAATAATTTGTGTAGCATGGATTTGATGCTAAGCCTACTATTTCGCATTGATTTGAAGCTAAATCATGTGTTTCGCTTGGATTTGAAGCTAACTCGTTTGTTTCGCATGCATTTGAAGCTTTATCACTTATATCGCAAGTATATCAAGCTAAATAATTTGTGTCGCATGGATTTGATGCTAAGCCTTCTATTTCGCATTGATTTGAAGCTAAATCATGTGTTTCGCTTGGATTTAAAGCTCACTCGTTTGTTTCGCCTGCATTTGAAGCTTTATCACTTATATCGCAAGTATAAGAAGCTAAATAATTTGTGTTGCATGGATTTGATGCTAAGCCTTCTACTTCGCATTGATTTGAAGCTAAATCATGTGTTTCGCTTGGATTTAAAGCTCACTCGTTTGTTTCACCTGCATTTGAAGCTTTATCACTTATATCGCAAGTATATCAAGCTAAATAATTTGTGTCGCATGGATTTGATGCTAAGCCTTCTATTTCGCATTGATTTGAAGCTAAATCATGTGTTTCGCTTGGATTTGAAGCTAACTCGTTTGTTTCGCATGCAGTTGAAGCTAAATCATGTATATCACAAGTATTTGAAGCTAAACCATTTGTTTCGCATGGATTTGAAGGTAAATCTTCTACTTCGCATTGATTTGAAGTCAAATCATGTGTTACGCTTGGATTTAAAGCTTACTTGTTTGTTTCACCTGCATTTGAAGCTTTATCACTTATATCGCAAGAATAAGAAACTAAATAATTTGTGTTGTATGGATTTGATGCTAAGCCTTCTACTTCGCATTGATTTGAAGCTAAATCATGTGTTTCGCTTGGATTTAAAGCTCACTCGTTTGCTTCACCTGCATTTGAAGCTTTATCACTTATATCGCAAGTATAAGAAACTAAATAACTTGTGTTGCATGGATTTGATGCTAAGCCTACTACTTCGCATTGATTTGCAGCCAAATCATGTGTTTCGCTTGGATTTGAAGCAAACTCGTTTGTTTCGCATGCAGATGAAGCTCAGTTATGTATATCACAAGTATTTGAAGCTTAGCCATTTGTTTCGCATGGATTTGAAGTTAAATCTTCTACTTCGCATTGATTTGAAGCTAAATCATGTATTTCGCTTGGATTTGAAGCTAACTCGTTTGTTGCGCATGCAGCTGAAGCTAAATCATGTATATCACAAGTATTTGAAGCTAAATAATTTGTGTCGCATGGATTTGATGCTAAGCCTTCTGTTTCGCATTGATTTGAAGCTCAATCATGTGTTTCGCTTGGATTTGAAGCTAACTCGTTTGTTTCGCATGCAGCTGAAGCTAAATCATGTATATCACAAGGATTTGAAGCTAAACCATTTGTTTCGCATGGATTTGAAGGTAAATCTTCTACTTCCCATTGAGTTGAAGTTAAATCATGTGTTACGCTTGGATTTGAAGATCACTCGTTTGATTCACCTGCATTTGAAGCTATATCACTTATATCGCAAGTATACGAAGCTAAATAATTTGTGTCGCATGGATTTGATGCTAAGCCTTCTATTTCGCATTGATTTGAAGCTCAATCATGTGTTTCGCTTGGATTTGAAGCTAACTCGTTTGTTTCGCATGCAGTTGAAGCTAAATCATGTATATCACAATATTTGAAGCTAAACCATTTGTTTCGCATGGATTTGAAGGTAAATATTCTACTTCGCATTGATTTGAAATTAAATCATGTGTTACGCTTGGATTTAAAGCTCACTCGTTTCTTTCACCTGCACTTGAAGCTTTATCACTTATATCGCAAGTATAAGAAGCTAAATAATTTGTGTTGCATGGATTTGATGCTAAGCCTTCTACTTCGCATTGATTTGAAGCTAAATCATGTGTATCGCTTGGATCTGAAGCTAACTCGTTTGTTTCGCATGCATTTGAAGCTTTATCACTTATATCGCAAGTATATCAAGCTAAATAATTTGTGTCGCATGGATTTGATGCTAAACCTTCTATTTCGCATTGATTTGAAGCTAAATCATGTGTTTCGCTTGGATTTGAAGCTCACTCGTTTGTTTCGCCTGCATTTGAAGCTTTATCACTTATATCGCAAGTATAAGAAGCTAAATAATTTGTGTTGCATGGATTTGATGCTAAGCCTTCTACTTCGCATTAATTTGAAGCTAAATCATGTGTTTCGCTTGGATTTAAAGCTCACTCGTTTGTTTCACCTGCATTTGAAGCTTTATCACTTATATCGCAAGTATATCAAGCTAAATAATTTGTGTCGCATGGATTTGATGCTAAGCCTTCTATTTCGCATTGATTTGAAGCTAAATCATGTGTTTCGCTTGGATTTGAAGCTAACTCGTTTGTTTCGCATGCAGTTGAAGCTAAATCATGTATATCACAAGTATTTGAAGCTAAACCATTTGTTTCGCATGGATTTGAAGGTAAATATTCTACTTCGCATTGATTTGAAGTTAAATCATGTGTTACGCGTGGATTTAAAGCTCACTCGTTTGTTTCACCTGCACTTGAAGCTTTATCACTTATATCGCAAGTATAAGAAGCTAAATAATTTGTGTTGCATGGATTTGATGCTAAGCCTTCTACTTCGCATTGATTTGAAGCTAAATCATGTGTTCCGCTTGGATTTGAAGCTAACTCGTTTGTTTCGCATGCAGTTGAAGCTAAATCATGTATATCACAAGTATTTGAAGCTAAACCATTTGTTTCGCATGGATTTGAAGGTAAATCTTCTACTTCGCATTGATTTGAAGTCAAATCATGTGTTACGCTTGGATTTAAAGCTTACTTGTTTGTTTCACCTGCATTTGAAGCTTTATCACTTATATCGCAAGAATAAGAAACTAAATAATTTGTGTTGCATGGATTTGATGCTAAGCCTTCTACTTCGCATTGATTTGAAGCTAAATCATGTGTTTCGCTTGGATTTAAAGCTCACTCGTTTGTTTCACCTGCATTTGAAGCTTTATCACTTATATCGCAAGTATAAGAAACTAAATAACTTGTGTTGCATGGATTTGATGCTAAGCCTTCTACTTCGCATTGATTTGCAGCTAAATCATGTGTTTCGCTTGGATTTGAAGCAAACTCGTTTGTTTCGCATGCAGATGAAGCTCAGTAATGTATATCACAAGTATTTGAAGCTTAGCCATTTGTTTCGCATGGATTTGAAGGTAAATCTTCTACTTCGCATTGATTTGAAGCTAAATCATGTATTTCGCTTGGATTTGAAGCTAACTCGTTTGTTGCGCATGCAGCTGAAGCTAAATCATGTATATCACAAGTATTTGAAGCTAAATAATTTGTGTCGCATGGATTTGATGCTAAGCCTTCTGTTTCGCATTGATTTGAAGCTCAATCATGTGTTTCGCTTGGATTTGAAGCTAACTCGTTTGTTTCGCATGCAGCTGAAGCTAAATCATGTATATCACAACGATTTGAAGCTAAAGCATTTGTTTCGCATGGATTTGAAGGTAAATCTTCTACTTCCCATTGAGTTGAAGTTAAATCATGTGTTACGCTTGGATTTGAAGATCACTCGTTTGATTCACCTGCATTTGAAGCTATATCACTTATATCGCAAGTATACGAAGCTAAATAATTTGTGTCGCATGGATTTGATGCTAAGCCTTCTATTTCGCATTGATTTGAAGCTCAATCATGTGTTACGCTTGGATTTGAAGATCACTCGTTTGTTTCACCTCCATCTGAAGCTATATCACATATATCGCAAGTATACGAAGCTAAATAATTTGTGTAGCATGGATTTGATGCTAAGCCTACTATTTCGCATTGATTTGAAGCTAAATCATGTGTTTCGCTTGGATTTGAAGCTAACTCGTTTGTTTCGCATGCAGTTGAAGCTAAATCATGTATATCACAAGTATTTGAAGCTAAACCAGTTGTTTCGCATGAATTTGAAGGTAAATCTTCTACTTCGCATTGATTTGAAGTTAAATCTTGTGTTACGCTTGGATTTAAAGCTCACTCGTTTGTTTCATCTGCAATGAAGCTTTATCACTTATATCGAAAGTATAAGAAGCTAAATAATTTGTGTCGCATGGATTTGATGCTAAGCCTTCTATTTCGCATTGAATTGAAGCTAAATCATATGTTTCGCATGGATTTGATGCTAAATCTGCTACTTCCCATTGATTTGAAGTCAAATCATGTGTTACACTTGGATTTAAAGCTCACTCGTTTGTTTCGCCTGCTTTTGAAGCTTTATCACTTATATCGCAAGTATAAGAAGCTAAATAATTTGTGTTGCATGGATTTGATGCTAAGCCTTCTACTTCGCATTGATTTGAAGCTAAATCATGTGTTTCGCTTGGATTTGAAGCTAACTCGTTTGTTTCGCATGCAGTTGAAGCTAAATCATGTATATCACAAGTATTTCAAGCTAAACCATTTGTTTCGCATGGATTTGAAGGTAAATCTTCTACTTCGCATTGATTTGAAGTTAAATCATGTGTTACGCTTGGATTTAAAGCTCACTCGTTTGTTTCGCCTGCATTTGAAGCTTTATCACTTATATCGCAAGTATAAGAAGCTAAATAATTTTTGTTGCATGGATTTGATGCTAAGCCTTCTACTTCGCATTGATTTGAAGCTAAATCATGTGTTTCGCTTGGATTTGAAGCTAACTCGTTTGTTTCGCATGCAGTTGAAGCTAAATCGTGTATATCACAAGTATTTGAAGCTAAGCCATTTGTTTCGCATGGATTTGAAGGTAAATCTTCTACTTCGCATTGATTTGAAGCTTAATCATGTATTTCGCTTGGATTTGAAGCTAACTCGTTTGTTTCGCATGCAGCTGAAGCTAAATGATGTATATCACAAGTATTTGAAGCTAAATAATTTGTGTCGCATGGATTTGATGCTAAGCCTTCTATTTCGCATTGATTTGAAGCTAAATCATGTGTATCGCTTGGATTTGAAGCTAACTCGTTTGTTTCGCATGCATTTGAAGCTTTATCACTTATATCGCAAGTATACGAAGCTAAATAATTTGTGTCGCATGGATTTGATGCTAAGCCTTCTATTTCGCATTGATTTGAAGCTAAATCATGTGTTTCGCTTGGATTTGAAGCTAACTCGTTTGTTTCGCATTCAGCTGAAGCTAAATCATGTATATCACAAGTATTTGAAGCTAAACCATTTGATTCGCATGGATTTGAATGTAAATCTTCTACTTCGTATTGATTTGAAGTTAAATCATGTGTTACGCTTGGATTTTAAGCTAACTCGTTTGTTTCGCCTGCATTTGAATCTTTGTCACTTATATCGCAAGTATAAGAAGTTAAATAATTTGTGTTGCATGGATTTGATGCTAAGCCTTCTATTTCGCATTGATTTGAAGGTAAATCATGTGTTTCGCTTGGATTTGAAGCTAACTCGTTTGTTTCGCATGCAGCTGAAGCTAAATCATGTATATCACAAGTATTTGAAGCTAAACCATTTGTTTCGCATGGATATGAAGGTAAATCTTCTACTTCGCATTGATTTGAAGCTAAATCATGTATTTCGCTTGGATTTGAAGCTAACACGTTTGTTTCGCATGCAGCTGAAGTTAAATCATGTATATCACAAATATTTGAAGCTAAACCATTTGTTTCGCATGGATTTGAAGGTAAATCTTCTACTTCGCATAGGTTTGCAGCTAAATCATGTGTGTCGCTTGGTTTTGAAGCTAACTCGTTTGTTTCGCATGCATTTGAAGCTTTATCACTTATATCGCAAGTATAAGAAGCTAAATAATTTGTGTTGCATGGATTTGATGCTAACCCTTCTACTTCGCATTGATTTGAAGCTAAATCATGTGTTTCGCTTGGATTTGAAGCTAACTCGTTTGTTTCGCATGCAGTTGAAGCTAAATCATGTATATCACAATATTTGAAGCTAAACCATTTGTTTCGCATGGATTTGAAGGTAAATATTCTACTTCGCATTGATTTGAAGTTAAATCATGTGTTACGCTTGGATTTAAAGCTCACACGTTTGTTTCACCTGCACTTGAAGCTTTATCACTTATATCGCAAGTATAAGAAGCTAAATAATTTGTGTTGCATGGATTTGATGCTAAGCCTTCTACTTCGCATTGATTTGAAGCTAAATCATGTGTTCCGCTTGGATTTGAAGCTAACTCGTTTGTTTCGCATGCAGTTGAAGCTAAATCATGTATATCACAAGTATTTGAAGCTAAACCATTTGTTTCGCATGGATTTGAAGGTAAATCTTCTACTTCGCATTGATTTGAAGTCAAATCATGTGTTACGCTTGGATTTAAAGCTTACTTGTTTGTTTCACCTGCATTTGAAGCTTTATCACTTATATCGCAAGAATAAGAAACTAAATAATTTGTGTTGCATGGATTTGATGCTAAGCCTTCTACTTCGCATTGATTTGAAGCTAAATCATGTGTTCCGCTTGGATTTGAAGCTAACTCGTTTGTTTCGCATGCAGTTGAAGCTAAATCATGTATATCACAAGTATTTGAAGCTAAACCATTTGTTTCGCATGGATTTGAAGGTAAATCTTCTACTTCGCATTGATTTGAAGTCAAATCATGTGTTACGCTTGGATTTAAAGCTTACTTGTTTGTTTCACCTGCATTTGAAGCTTTATCACTTATATCGCAAGAATAAGAAACTAAATAATTTGTGTTGCATGGATTTGATGCTAAGCCTTCTACTTCGCATTGATTTGAAGCTAAATCATGTGTTTCGCTTGGATTTAAAGCTCACTCGTTTGTTTCACCTGCATTTGAAGCTTTATCACTTATATCGCAAGTATAAGAAACTAAATAACTTGTGTTGCATGGATTTGATGCTAAGCCTTCTACTTCGCATTGATTTGCAGCTAAATCATGTGTTTCGCTTGGATTTGAAGCAAACTCGTTTGTTTCGCATGCAGATGAAGCTCAGTAATGTATATCACAAGTATTTGAAGCTTAGCCATTTGTTTCGCATGGATTTGAAGGTAAATCTTCTACTTCGCATTGATTTGAAGCTAAATCATGTATTTCGCTTGGATTTGAAGCTAACTCGTTTGTTGCGCATGCAGCTGAAGCTAAATCATGTATATCACAAGTATTTGAAGCTAAATAATTTGTGTCGCATGGATTTGATGCTAAGCCTGCTGTTTCGCATTGATTTGAAGCTCAATCATGTGTTTCGCTTGGATTTGAAGCTAACTCGTTTGTTTCGCATGCAGCTGAAGCTAAATCATGTATATCACAAGGATTTGAAGCTAAACCATTTGTTTCGCATGGATTTGAAGGTAAATCTTCTACTTCGCATTGATTTGAAGTCAAATCATGTGTTACGCTTGGATTTAAAGCTTACTTGTTTGTTTCACCTGCATTTGAAGCTTTATCACTTATATCGCAAGAATAAGAAACTAAATAATTTGTGTTGCATGGATTTGATGCTAAGCCTTCTAGTTCGCATTGATTTGAAGCTAAATCATGTGTTTCGCTTGGATTTAAAGCTCACTCGTTTGTTTCACCTGCATTTGAAGCTTTATCACTTATATCGCAAGTATAAGAAACTAAATAACTTGTGTTGCATGGATTTGATGCTAAGCCTTCTACTTCGCATTGATTTGCAGCTAAATCATGTGTTTCGCTTGGATTTGAAGCAAACTCGTTTGTTTCGCATGCAGATGAAGCTCAGTAATGTATATCACAAGTATTTCAAGCTTAGCCATTTGTTTCGCATGGATTTGAAGTTAAATCTTCTACTTCGCATTGATTTGAAGCTAAATCATGTATTTCGCTTGGATTTGAAGCTAACTCGTTTGTTGCGCATGCAGCTGAAGCTAAATCATGTATATCACAAGTATTTGAAGCTAAATAATTTGTGTCGCATGGATTTGATGCTAAGCCTTCTGTTTCGCATTGATTTGAAGCTCAATCATGTGTTTCGCTTGGATTTGAAGCTAACTCGTTTGTTTCGCATGCAGCTGAAGCTAAATCATGTATATCACAAGGATTTGAAGCAAAACCATTTGTTTCGCATGGATTTGAAGGTAAATCTTCTACTTCCCATTGAGTTGAAGTTAAATCATGTGTTACGCTTGGATATGAAGATCACTCGTTTGATTCACCTGCATTTGAAGCTATATCACTTATATCGCAAGTATACGAAGCTAAATAATTTGTGTCGCATGGATTTGATGCTAAGCCTTCTATTTCGCATTGATTTGAAGCTCAATCATGTGTTTCGCTTGGATTTGAAGCTAACTCGTTTGTTTCGCATGCACTTGAAGCTAAATCATGTATATCACAATATTTGAAGCTAAACCATTTGTTTCGCATGGATTTGAAGGTAAATATTCTACTTCGCATTGATTTGAAATTAAATCATGTGTTACGCTTGGATTTAAAGCTCACTCGTTTGTTTCACCTGCACTTGAAGCTTTATCACTTATATCGCAAGTATAAGAAGCTAAATAATTTGTGTTGCATGGATTTGATGCTAAGCCTTCTACTTCGCATTGATTTGAAGCTAAATCATGTGTATCGCTTGGATCTGAAGCTAACTCGTTTGTTTCGCATGCATTTGAAGCTTTATCACTTATATCGCAAGTATATCAAGCTAAATAATTTGTGTCGCATGGATTTGATGCTAAGCCTTCTATTTCGCATTGATTTGAAGCTAAATCATGTGTTTCGCTTGGATTTGAAGCTCACTCGTTTGTTTCGCCTGCATTTGAAGCTTTATCACTTATATCGCAAGTATAAGAAGCTAAATAATTTGTGTTGCATGGATTTGATGCTAAGCCTTCTACTTCGCATTAATTTGAAGCTAAATCATGTGTTTCGCTTGGATTTAAAGCTCACTCGTTTGTTTCACCTGCATTTGAAGCTTTATCACTTATATCGCAAGTATATCAAGCTAAATAATTTGTGTCGCATGGATTTGATGCTAAGCCTTCTATTTCGCATTAATTTGAAGCTAAATCATGTGTTTCGCTTGGATTTGAAGCTAACTCGTTTGTTTCGCATGCAGTTTGAAGCTAAATCATGTATATCACAAGTATTTGAAGCTAAACCATTTGTTTCGCATGGATTTGAAGGTAAATATTCTACTTCGCATTGATTTGAAGTTAAATCATGTGTTACGCTTGGATTTAAAGCTCACTCGTTTGTTTCACCTGCACTTGAAGCTTTATCACTTATATCGCAAGTATAAGACGCTAAATAATTTGTGTTGCATGGATTTGATGCTAAGACTTCTACTTCGCATTGATTTGAAGCTAAATCATGTGTTTCGCTTGGATTTGAAGCTAACTCGTTTGTTTCGCATGCAGTTGAAGCTAAATCATGTATATCACAAGTATTTCAAGCTAAACCATTTGTTTCGCATGGATTTGAAGGTAAATCTTCTACTTCCCATTGATTTGAAGTTAAATCATGTGTTACGCTTGGATTTAAAGCTCACACGTTTGTTTCGCCTGCATTTGAAGCTTTATCACTTATATCGCAAGTATAAGAAGCTAAATAATTTGTGTTGCATGGATTTGATGCTAAGCCTTCTACTTCGCATTAATTTGAAGCTAAATCATGTGTTTCGCTTGGATTTGAAGCTAACTCGTTTGTTTCGCATTCAGCTGAAGCTAAATCATGTATATCACAAGTATTTGAAGCTAAACCATTTGTTTCGCATGGATTTGAAGGTAAATCTTCTACTTCGCATTGATTTGAAGTTAAATCATGTGTTCCGCTTGGATTTAAAGCCCACTCGTTTGTTTCGCCTGCATTTGAAGCTTTATCACTTATATCGCAAGTATAAGACGCTAAATAATTTGTGTTGCATGGATTTGATGCTAAGACTTCTACTTCGCATTGATTTGAAGCTAAATCATGTGTTTCGCTTGGATTTGAAGCTAACTCGTTTGTTTCCCATGCAGCTGAAGCTAAATCATGTATATCACAAGTATTTGAAGCTAAACCATTTGTTTCGCATGGATTTGAAGGTACATCTGCTACTTCCCATTGATTTGAAGTTAAATCATGTGTTACGCTTGGATTTGAAGATCACTCGTTTGTTTCACCTGCATTTGAAGCTATATCACTTATATCGCAAGTATACGAAGCTAAATAATTTGTGTAGCATGGATTTGATGCTAAGCCTACTATTTCGCATTGATTTGAAGCTAAATCATGTGTTTCGCTTGGATTTGAAGCTAACTCGTTTGTTTCGCATGCAGTTGAAGCTAAATCATGTATATCACAAGTATTTGAAGCTAAACCAGTTGTTTCGCATGAATTTGAAGGTAAATCTTCTACTTCGCATTGATTTGAAGTTAAATCATGTGTTACGCTTGGATTTAAAGCTCACTCGTTTGTTTCATCTGCAATGAAGCTTTATCACTTATATCGAAAGTATAAGAAGCTAAATAATTTGTGTCGCATGGATTTGATGCTAAGCCTTCTATTTCGCATTGAATTGAAGCTAAATCATATGTTTCGCTTGGATTTGAAGGTAAATCTGCTACTTCCCATTGATTTGAAGTTAAATCATGTATTACGCTTGGATTTGAAGATCACTCGTTTGTTTCGCATGCAGCTGAAGCTAAATCATGTATATCACAAGTATTTGAAGCTAAAACGTTTGTTTCGCATGGATTTGATGGTAAATCTACTACTTCCCATTGATTTGAAGTCAAATCATGTGTTACACTTGGATTTAAAGCTCACTCGTTTGTTTCGCCTGCTTTTGAAGCTTTATCACTTATATCGCAAGTATAAGAAGCTAAATAATTTGTGTTGCATGGATTTGATGCTAAGCCTTCTACTTCGCATTGATTTGAAGCTAAATCATTTGTTTCGCTTGGATTTGAAGCTAACTCGTTTGTTTCGCATTCAGCTGAAGATAAATCATGTATATCACAAGTATTTGAAGCTAAACCATTTGTTTCGCATGGATTTGAAGGTAAATCTTCTACTTCGCATTGATTTGAAGTTAAATCATGTGTTCCGCTTGGATTTAAAGCTCACTCGTTTGTTTCGCCTGCATTTGAAGCTTTATCACTTATATCGCAAGTATAAGACGCTAAATAATTTGTGTTGCATGGATTTGATGCTAAGACTTCTACTTCGCATTGATTTGAAGCTAAATCATGTGTTTCGCTTGGATTTGAAGCTAACTCGTTTGTTTCCCATGCAGCTGAAGCTAAATCATGTATATCACAAGTATTTGAAGCTAAACCATTTGTTTCGCATGGATTTGAAGGTACATCTGCTACTTCCCATTGATTTGAAGTTAAATCATGTGTTACGCTTGGATTTGAAGATCACTCGTTTGTTTCACCTGCATTTGAAGCTATATCACTTATATCGCAAGTATACGAAGCTAAATAATTTGTGTAGCATGGATTTGATGCTAAGCCTACTATTTCGCATTGATTTGAAGCTAAATCATGTGTTACGCTTGGATTTGAAGATCACTCGTTTGTTTCGCATGCAGCAGAAGCTAAATCATGTATATCACAAGTATTTGAAGCTAAAACGTTTGTTTCGCATGGATTTGATGGTAAATCTACTACTTCCCATTGATTTGAAGTTAAATCATGTGTTACGCTTGGATTTGAAGATCACTCGTTTGTTTCACCTGCATTTGAAGCTATATCACTTATATCGCAAGTATACGAAGCTAAATAATTTGTGTAGCATGGATTTGATGCTAAGCCTACTATTTCGCATTGATTTGAAGCTAAATCATGTGTTTCGCTTGGATTTGAAGCTAACTCGTTTGTTTCGCATGCAGTTGAAGCTAAATCATGTATATCACAAGTATTTGAAGCTAAACCAGTTGTTTCGCATGAATTTGAAGGTAAATCTTCTTCTTCGCATTGATTTGAAGTTAAATCATGTGTTACGCTTGGATTTAAAGCTCACTCGTTTGTTTCATCTGCAATGAAGCTTTATCACTTATATCGAAAGTATAAGAAGCTAAATAATTTGTGTCGCATGGATTTGATGCTAAGCCTTCTATTTCGCATTGAATTGAAGCTAAATCATATGTTTCGCTTGGATTTGAAGGTAAATCTGCTACTTCCCATTGATTTGAAGTTAAATCATGTGTTACGCTTGGATTTGAAGATCACTCGTTTGTTTCGCATGCAGCTGAAGCTAAATCATGTATATCACAAGTATTTGAAGCTAAAACGTTTGTTTCGCATGGATTTGATGGTAAATCTACTACTTCCCATTGATTTGAAGTCAAATCATGTGTTACACTTGGATTTAAAGCTCACTCGTTTGTTTCGCCTGCTTTTGAAGCTTTATCACTTATATCGCAAGTATAAGAAGCTAAATAATTTGTGTTGCATGGATTTGATGCTAAGCCTTCTACTTCGCATTGATTTGAAGCTAAATCATTTGTTTCGCTTGGATTTGAAGCTAACTCGTTTGTTTCGCATTCAGCTGAAGATAAATCATGTATATCACAAGTATTTGAAGCTAAACCATTTGTTTCGCATGGATTTGAAGGTAAATCTTCTACTTCGCATTGATTTGAAGTTAAATCATGTGTTCCGCTTGGATTTAAAGCTCACTCGTTTGTTTCGCCTGCATTTGAAGCTTTATCACTTATATCGCAAGTATAAGACGCTAAATAATTTGTGTTGCATGGATTTGATGCTAAGACTTCTACTTCGCATTGATTTGAAGCTAAATCATGTGTTTCGCTTGGATTTGAAGCTAACTCGTTTGTTTCCCATGCAGCTGAAGCTAAATCATGTATATCACAAGTATTTGAAGCTAAACCATTTGTTTCGCATGGATTTGAAGGTACATCTGCTACTTCCCATTGATTTGAAGTTAAATCATGCGTTACGCTTGGATTTGAAGATCACTCGTTTGTTTCACCTGCATTTGAAGCTATATCACTTATATCGCAAGTATACGAAGCTAAATAATTTGTGTAGCATGGATTTGATGCTAAGCCTACTATTTCGCATTGATTTGAAGCTAAATCATGTGTTTCGCTTGGATTTGAAGCTAACTCGTTTGTTTCGCATGCAGTTGAAGCTAAATCATGTATATCACAAGTATTTGAAGCTAAACCAGTTGTTTCGCATGAATTTGAAGGTAAATCTTCTACTTCGCATTGATTTGAAGTTAAATCATGTGTTACGCTTGGATTTAAAGCTCACTCGTTTGTTTCATCTGCAATGAAGCTTTATCACTTATATCGAAAGTATAAGAAGCTAAATAATTTGTGTCGCATGGATTTGATGCTAAGCCTTCTATTTCGCATTGAATTGAAGCTAAATCATATGTTTCGCTTGGATTTGAAGGTAAATCTGCTACTTCCCATTGATTTGAAGTTAAATCATGTGTTACGCTTGGATTTGAAGATCACTCGTTTGTTTCGCATGCAGCTGAAGCTAAATCATGTATATCACAAGTATTTGAAGCTAAAACGTTTGTTTCGCATGGATTTGATGGTAAATCTACTACTTCCCATTGATTTGAAGTCAAATCATGTGTTACACTTGGATTTAAAGCTCACTCGTTTGTTTCGCCTGCTTTTGAAGCTTTATCACTTATATCGCAAGTATAAGAAGCTAAATAATTTGTGTTGCATGGATTTGATGCTAAGCCTTCTACTTCGCATTGATTTGAAGCTCAATCATGTGTTTCGCTTGGATTTGAAGCTAACTCGTTTGTTTCGCATTCAGCTGAAGCTAAATCATGTATATCACAAGGATGTGAAGCAAAACCATTTGTTTCGCATGGATTTGAAGGTAAATCTTCTACTTCCCATTGAGTTGAAGTTAAATCATGTGTTACGCTTGGATTTGAAGATCACTCGTTTGATTCACCTGCATTTGAAGCTATATCACTTATATCGCAAGTATACGAAGCTAAATAATTTGTGTCGCATGGATTTGATGCTAAGCCTTCTATTTCGCATTGATTTGAAGCTCAATCATGTGTTTCGCTTGGATTTGAAGCTAACTCGTTTGTTTCGCATGCACTTGAAGCTAAATCATGTATATCACAATATTTGAAGCTAAACCATTTGTTTCGCATGGATTTGAAGGTAAATATTCTACTTCGCATTGATTTGAAATTAAATCATGTGTTACGCTTGGATTTAAAGCTCACTCTTTTGTTTCACCTGCACTTGAAGCTTTATCACTTATATCGCAAGTATAAGAAGCTAAATAATTTGTGTTGCATGGATTTGATGCTAAGCCTTCTACTTCGCATTGATTTGAAGCTAAATCATGTGTATCGCTTGGATCTGAAGCTAACTCGTTTGTTTCGCATGCATTTGAAGCTTTATCACTTATATCGCAAGTATATCAAGCTAAATAATTTGTGTCGCATGGATTTGATGCTAAGCCTTCTATTTCGCATTGATTTGAAGCTAAATCATGTGTTTCGCTTGGATTTGAAGCTCACTCGTTTGTTTCGCCTGCATTTGAAGCTTTATCACTTATATCGCAAGTATAAGAAGCTAAATAATTTGTGTTGCATGGATTTGATGCTAAGCCTTCTACTTCGCATTAATTTGAAGCTAAATCATGTGTTTCGCTTGGATTTAAAGCTCACTCGTTTGTTTCACCTGCATTTGAAGCTTTATCACTTATATCGCAAGTATATCAAGCTAAATAATTTGTGTCGCATGGATTTGATGCTAAGCCTTCTATTTCGCATTAATTTGAAGCTAAATCATGTGTTTCGCTTGGATTTGAAGCTAACTCGTTTGTTTCGCATGCAGTTTGAAGCTAAATCATGTATATCACAAGTATTTGAAGCTAAACCATTTGTTTCGCATGGATTTGAAGGTAAATATTCTACTTCGCATTGATTTGAAGTTAAATCATGTGTTACGCTTGGATTTAAAGCTCACTCGTTTGTTTCACCTGCACTTGAAGCTTTATCACTTATATCGCAAGTATAAGACGCTAAATAATTTGTGTTGCATGGATTTGATGCTAAGACTTCTACTTCGCATTGATTTGAAGCTAAATCATGTGTTTCGCTTGGATTTGAAGCTAACTCGTTTGTTTCGCATGCAGTTGAAGCTAAATCATGTATATCACAAGTATTTCAAGCTAAACCATTTGTTTCGCATGGATTTGAAGGTAAATCTTCTACTTCCCATTGATTTGAAGTTAAATCATGTGTTACGCTTGGATTTAAAGCTCACACGTTTGTTTCGCCTGCATTTGAAGCTTTATCACTTATATCGCAAGTATAAGAAGCTAAATAATTTGTGTTGCATGGATTTGATGCTAAGCCTTCTACTTCGCATTAATTTGAAGCTAAATCATGTGTTTCGCTTGGATTTGAAGCTAACTCGTTTGTTTCGCATTCAGCTGAAGCTAAATCATGTATATCACAAGTATTTGAAGCTAAACCATTTGTTTCGCATGGATTTGAAGGTAAATCTTCTACTTCGCATTGATTTGAAGTTAAATCATGTGTTCCGCTTGGATTTAAAGCCCACTCGTTTGTTTCGCCTGCATTTGAAGCTTTATCACTTATATCGCAAGTATAAGACGCTAAATAATTTGTGTTGCATGGATTTGATGCTAAGACTTCTACTTCGCATTGATTTGAAGCTAAATCATGTGTTTCGCTTGGATTTGAAGCTAACTCGTTTGTTTCCCATGCAGCTGAAGCTAAATCATGTATATCACAAGTATTTGAAGCTAAACCATTTGTTTCGCATGGATTTGAAGGTACATCTGCTACTTCCCATTGATTTGAAGTTAAATCATGTGTTACGCTTGGATTTGAAGATCACTCGTTTGTTTCACCTGCATTTGAAGCTATATCACTTATATCGCAAGTATACGAAGCTAAATAATTTGTGTAGCATGGATTTGATGCTAAGCCTACTATTTCGCATTGATTTGAAGCTAAATCATGTGTTTCGCTTGGATTTGAAGCTAACTCGTTTGTTTCGCATGCAGTTGAAGCTAAATCATGTATATCACAAGTATTTGAAGCTAAACCAGTTGTTTCGCATGAATTTGAAGGTAAATCTTCTACTTCGCATTGATTTGAAGTTAAATCATGTGTTACGCTTGGATTTAAAGCTCACTCGTTTGTTTCATCTGCAATGAAGCTTTATCACTTATATCGAAAGTATAAGAAGCTAAATAATTTGTGTCGCATGGATTTGATGCTAAGCCTTCTATTTCGCATTGAATTGAAGCTAAATCATATGTTTCGCTTGGATTTGAAGGTAAATCTGCTACTTCCCATTGATTTGAAGTTAAATCATGTATTACGCTTGGATTTGAAGATCACTCGTTTGTTTCGCATGCAGCTGAAGCTAAATCATGTATATCACAAGTATTTGAAGCTAAAACGTTTGTTTCGCATGGATTTGATGGTAAATCTACTACTTCCCATTGATTTGAAGTCAAATCATGTGTTACACTTGGATTTAAAGCTCACTCGTTTGTTTCGCCTGCTTTTGAAGCTTTATCACTTATATCGCAAGTATAAGAAGCTAAATAATTTGTGTTGCATGGATTTGATGCTAAGCCTTCTACTTCGCATTGATTTGAAGCTAAATCATTTGTTTCGCTTGGATTTGAAGCTAACTCGTTTGTTTCGCATTCAGCTGAAGATAAATCATGTATATCACAAGTATTTGAAGCTAAACCATTTGTTTCGCATGGATTTGAAGGTAAATCTTCTACTTCGCATTGATTTGAAGTTAAATCATGTGTTCCGCTTGGATTTAAAGCTCACTCGTTTGTTTCGCCTGCATTTGAAGCTTTATCACTTATATCGCAAGTATAAGACGCTAAATAATTTGTGTTGCATGGATTTGATGCTAAGACTTCTACTTCGCATTGATTTGAAGCTAAATCATGTGTTTCGCTTGGATTTGAAGCTAACTCGTTTGTTTCCCATGCAGCTGAAGCTAAATCATGTATATCACAAGTATTTGAAGCTAAACCATTTGTTTCGCATGGATTTGAAGGTACATCTGCTACTTCCCATTGATTTGAAGTTAAATCATGTGTTACGCTTGGATTTGAAGATCACTCGTTTGTTTCACCTGCATTTGAAGCTATATCACTTATATCGCAAGTATACGAAGCTAAATAATTTGTGTAGCATGGATTTGATGCTAAGCCTACTATTTCGCATTGATTTGAAGCTAAATCATGTGTTACGCTTGGATTTGAAGATCACTCGTTTGTTTCGCATGCAGCAGAAGCTAAATCATGTATATCACAAGTATTTGAAGCTAAAACGTTTGTTTCGCATGGATTTGATGGTAAATCTACTACTTCCCATTGATTTGAAGTTAAATCATGTGTTACGCTTGGATTTGAAGATCACTCGTTTGTTTCACCTGCATTTGAAGCTATATCACTTATATCGCAAGTATACGAAGCTAAATAATTTGTGTAGCATGGATTTGATGCTAAGCCTACTATTTCGCATTGATTTGAAGCTAAATCATGTGTTTCGCTTGGATTTGAAGCTAACTCGTTTGTTTCGCATGCAGTTGAAGCTAAATCATGTATATCACAAGTATTTGAAGCTAAACCAGTTGTTTCGCATGAATTTGAAGGTAAATCTTCTTCTTCGCATTGATTTGAAGTTAAATCATGTGTTACGCTTGGATTTAAAGCTCACTCGTTTGTTTCATCTGCAATGAAGCTTTATCACTTATATCGAAAGTATAAGAAGCTAAATAATTTGTGTCGCATGGATTTGATGCTAAGCCTTCTATTTCGCATTGAATTGAAGCTAAATCATATGTTTCGCTTGGATTTGAAGGTAAATCTGCTACTTCCCATTGATTTGAAGTTAAATCATGTGTTACGCTTGGATTTGAAGATCACTCGTTTGTTTCGCATGCAGCTGAAGCTAAATCATGTATATCACAAGTATTTGAAGCTAAAACGTTTGTTTCGCATGGATTTGATGGTAAATCTACTACTTCCCATTGATTTGAAGTCAAATCATGTGTTACACTTGGATTTAAAGCTCACTCGTTTGTTTCGCCTGCTTTTGAAGCTTTATCACTTATATCGCAAGTATAAGAAGCTAAATAATTTGTGTTGCATGGATTTGATGCTAAGCCTTCTACTTCGCATTGATTTGAAGCTAAATCATTTGTTTCGCTTGGATTTGAAGCTAACTCGTTTGTTTCGCATTCAGCTGAAGATAAATCATGTATATCACAAGTATTTGAAGCTAAACCATTTGTTTCGCATGGATTTGAAGGTAAATCTTCTACTTCGCATTGATTTGAAGTTAAATCATGTGTTCCGCTTGGATTTAAAGCTCACTCGTTTGTTTCGCCTGCATTTGAAGCTTTATCACTTATATCGCAAGTATAAGACGCTAAATAATTTGTGTTGCATGGATTTGATGCTAAGACTTCTACTTCGCATTGATTTGAAGCTAAATCATGTGTTTCGCTTGGATTTGAAGCTAACTCGTTTGTTTCCCATGCAGCTGAAGCTAAATCATGTATATCACAAGTATTTGAAGCTAAACCATTTGTTTCGCATGGATTTGAAGGTACATCTGCTACTTCCCATTGATTTGAAGTTAAATCATGTGTTACGCTTGGATTTGAAGATCACTCGTTTGTTTCACCTGCATTTGAAGCTATATCACTTATATCGCAAGTATACGAAGCTAAATAATTTGTGTAGCATGGATTTGATGCTAAGCCTACTATTTCGCATTGATTTGAAGCTAAATCATGTGTTTCGCTTGGATTTGAAGCTAACTCGTTTGTTTCGCATGCAGTTGAAGCTAAATCATGTACATCACAAGTATTTGAAGCTAAACCAGTTGTTTCGCATGAATTTGAAGGTAAATCTTCTACTTCGCATTGATTTGAAGTTAAATCATGTGTTACGCTTGGATTTAAAGCTCACTCGTTTGTTTCATCTGCAATGAAGCTTTATCACTTATATCGAAAGTATAAGAAGCTAAATAATTTGTGTCGCATGGATTTGATGCTAAGCCTTCTATTTCGCATTGAATTGAAGCTAAATCATATGTTTCGCTTGGATTTGAAGGTAAATCTGCTACTTCCCATTGATTTGAAGTTAAATCATGTGTTACGCTTGGATTTGAAGATCACTCGTTTGTTTCGCATGCAGCTGAAGCTAAATCATGTATATCACAAGTATTTGAAGCTAAAACGTTTGTTCGCATGGATTTGATGGTAAATCTACTACTTCCCATTGATTTGAAGTCAAATCATGTGTTACACTTGGATTTAAAGCTCACTCGTTTGTTTCGCCTGCTTTTGAAGCTTTATCACTTATATCGCAAGTATAAGAAGCTAAATAATTTGTGTTGCATGGATTTGATGCTAAGCCTTCTACTTCGCATTGATTTGAAGCTAAATCATGTGTTTCGCTTGGATTTGAAGCTAACTCGTTTGTTTCGCATTCAGCTGAAGATAAATCATGTATATCACAAGTATTTGAAGCTAAACCATTTGTTTCGCATGGATTTGAAGGTAAATCTTCTACTTCGCATTGATTTGAAGTTAAATCATGTGTTACGCTTGGATTTAAAGCTCACTCGTTTGTTTCGCCTGCATTTGAAGCTTTATCACTTATATCGCAAGTATAAGACGCTAAATAATTTGTGTTGCATGAATTTGATGCTAAGACTTCTACTTCGCATTGATTTGAAGCTAAATCATGTGTTTCGCTTGGATTTGAAGCTAACTCGTTTGTTTCGCATGCAGTTGAAGCTAAATCATGTATATCACAAGTATTTCAAGCTAAACCATTTGTTTCGCGTGGATTTGAAGGTAAATCTTCTACTTCCCATTGATTTGAAGTTAAATCATGTGTTACGCTTGGATTTAAAGCTCACACGTTTGTTTCGCCTGCATTTGAAGCTTTATCACTTATATCGCAAGTATAAGAAGCTAAATAATTTGTGTTGCATGATTTGATGCTAAGCCTTCTACTTCGCATTGATTTGAAGCTAAATCATTTGTTTCGCTTGGATTTGAAGCTAACTCGTTTGTTTCGCATTCAGCTGAAGATAAATCATGTATATCACAAGTATTTGAAGCTAAACCATTTGTTTCGCATGGATTTGAAGGTAAATCTTCTACTTCGCATTGATTTGAAGTTAAATCATGTGTTCCGCTTGGATTTAAAGCTCACTCGTTTGTTTCGCCTGCATTTGAAGCTTTATCACTTATATCGCAAGTATAAGACGCTAAATAATTTGTGTTGCATGGATTTGATGCTAAGACTTCTACTTCGCATTGATTTGAAGCTAAATCATGTGTTTCGCTTGGATTTGAAGCTAACTCGTTTGTTTCCCATGCAGCTGAAGCTAAATCATGTATATCACAAGTATTTGAAGCTAAACCATTTGTTTCGCATGGATTTGAAGGTACATCTGCTACTTCCATTGATTTGAAGTTAAATCATGTGTTACGCTTGGATTTGAAGATCACTCGTTTGTTTCACCTGCATTTGAAGCTATATCACTTATATCGCAAGTATACGAAGCTAAATAATTTGTGTAGCATGGATTTGATGCTAAGCCTACTATTTCGCATTGATTTGAAGCTAAATCATGTGTTTCGCTTGGATTTGAAGCTAACTCGTTTGTTTCGCATGCAGTTGAAGCTAAATCATGTATATCACAAGTATTTGAAGCTAAACCAGTTGTTTCGCATGAATTTGAAGGTAAATCTTCTACTTCGCATTGATTTGAAGTTAAATCATGTGTTACGCTTGGATTTAAAGCTCACTCGTTTGTTTCATCTGCAATGAAGCTTTATCACTTATATCGAAAGTATAAGAAGCTAAATAATTTGTGTCGCATGGATTTGATGCTAAGCCTTCTATTTCGCATTGAATTGAAGCTAAATCATATGTTTCGCTTGGATTTGAAGGTAAATCTGCTACTTCCCATTGATTTGAAGTTAAATCATGTGTTACGCTTGGATTTGAAGATCACTCGTTTGTTCGCATGCAGCTGAAGCTAAATCATGTATATCACAAGTATTTGAAGCTAAAACGTTTGTTTCGCATGGATTTGATGGTAAATCTACTACTTCCCATTGATTTGAAGTCAAATCATGTGTTACACTTGGATTTAAAGCTCACTCGTTTGTTTCGCCTGCTTTTGAAGCTTTATCACTTATATCGCAAGTATAAGAAGCTAAATAATTTGTGTTGCATGGATTTGATGCTAAGCCTTCTACTTCGCATTGATTTGAAGCTAAATCATGTGTTTCGCTTGGATTTGAAGCTAACTCGTTTGTTTCGCATTCAGCTGAAGATAAATCATGTATATCACAAGTATTTGAAGCTAAACCATTTGTTTCGCATGGATTTGAAGGTAAATCTTCTACTTCGCATTGATTTGAAGTTAAATCATGTGTTACGCTTGGATTTAAAGCTCACTCGTTTGTTTCGCCTGCATTTGAAGCTTTATCACTTATATCGCAAGTATAAGACGCTAAATAATTTGTGTTGCATGAATTTGATGCTAAGACTTCTACTTCGCATTGATTTGAAGCTAAATCATGTGTTTCGCTTGGATTTGAAGCTAACTCGTTTGTTTCGCATGCAGTTGAAGCTAAATCATGTATATCACAAGTATTTCAAGCTAAACCATTTGTTTCGCGTGGATTTGAAGGTAAATCTTCTACTTCCCATTGATTTGAAGTTAAATCATGTGTTACGCTTGGATTTAAAGCTCACACGTTTGTTTCGCCTGCATTTGAAGCTTTATCACTTATATCGCAAGTATAAGAAGCTAAATAATTTGTGTTGCATGGATTTGATGCTAAGCCTTCTACTTCGCATTAATTTGAAGCTAAATCATGTGTTTTCGCTTGGATTTGAAGCTAACTCGTTTGTTTCGCATTCAGCTGAAGCTAAATCATGTATATCACAAGTATTTGAAGCTAAACCATTTGTTTCGCATGGATTTGAAGGTAAATCTTCTACTTCGCATTGATTTGAAGTTAAATCATGTGTTCCGCTTGGATTTAAAGCTCACTCGTTTGTTTTCGCCTGCATTTGAAGCTTTATCACTTATATCGCAAGTATAAGACGCTAAATAATTTGTGTTGCATGGATTTGATGCTAAGACTTCTACTTCGCATTGATTTGAAGCTAAATCATGTGTTTCGCTTGGATTTGAAGATCACTCGTTTGTTTCGCATGCAGCTGAAGCTAAATCATGTATATCACAAGTATTTGAAGCTAAAACGTTTGTTTCGCATGGATTTGATGGTAAATCTACTACTTCCCATTGATTTGAAGTCAAATCATGTGTTACACTTGGATTTAAAGCTCACTCGTTTGTTTCGCCTGCTTTTGAAGCTTTATCACTTATATCGCAAGTATAAGAAGCTAAATAATTTGTGTTGCATGGATTTGATGCTAAGCCTTCTACTTCGCATTGATTTGAAGCTAAATCATGTGTTTTCGCTTGGATTTGAAGCTAACTCGTTTGTTTCGCATTCAGCTGAAGATAAATCATGTATATCACAAGTATTTGAAGCTAAACCATTTGTTTCGCATGGATTTGGAAGGTAAATCTTCTACTTCGCATTGATTTGAAGTTAAATCATGTGTTACGCTTGGATTAAAGCTCACTCGTTTGTTTCGCCTGCATTTGAAGCTTTATCACTTATATCGCAAGTATAAGACGCTAAATAATTTGTGTTGCATGAATTTGATGCTAAGACTTCTACTTCGCATTGATTTGAAGCTAAATCATGTGTTTCGCTTGGATTTGAAGCTAACTCGTTTGTTTCGCATGCAGTTGAAGCTAAATCATGTATATCACAAGTATTTCAAGCTAAACCATTTGTTTCGCGTGGATTTGAAGGTAAATCTTCTACTTCCCATTGATTTGAAGTTAAATCATGTGTTACGCTTGGATTTAAAGCTCACACGTTTGTTTCGCCTGCATTTGAAGCTTTATCACTTATATCGCAAGTATAAGAAGCTAAATAATTTGTGTTGCATGGATTTGATGCTAAGCCTTCTACTTCGCATTAATTTGAAGCTAAATCATGTGTTTCGCTTGGATTTGAAGCTAACTCGTTTGTTTCGCATTCAGCTGAAGCTAAATCATGTATATCACAATTATTTGAAGCTAAACCATTTGTTTCGCATGGATTTGAAGGTAAATCTTCTACTTCGCATTGATTTGAAGTTAAATCATGTGTTCCGCTTGGATTTAAAGCTCACTCGTTTGTTTCGCCTGCATTTGAAGCTTTATCACTTATATCGCAAGTATAAGACGCTAAATAATTTGTGTTGCATGGATTTGATGCTAAGACTTCTACTTCGCATTGATTTGAAGCTAAATCATGTGTTTCGCTTGGATTTGAAGCTAACTCGTTTGTTTCGCATGCAGTTGAAGCTAAATCATGTATATCACAAGTATTTGAAGCTAAACCAGTTGTTTCGCATGAATTTGAAGGTAAATCTTCTTCTTCGCATTGATTTGAAGTTAAATCATGTGTTACGCTTGGATTTAAAGCTCACTCGTTTGTTTCATCTGCAATGAAGCTTTATCACTTATATCGAAAGTATAAGAAGCTAAATAATTTGTGTCGCATGGATTTGATGCTAAGCCTTCTATTTCGCATTGAATTGAAGCTAAATCATATGTTTCGCTTGGATTTGAAGGTAAATCTGCTACTTCCCATTGATTTGAAGTTAAATCATGTGTTACGCTTGGATTTGAAGATCACTCGTTTGTTTCGCATGCAGCTGAAGCTAAATCATGTATAATCACAAGTATTTGAAGCTAAAACGTTTGTTTCGCATGGATTTGATGGTAAATCTACTACTTCCCATTGATTTGAAGTCAAATCATGTGTTTACACTTGGATTTAAAGCTCACTCGTTTTTTTCGCCTGCTTTTGCAGCTTTATCACTTATATCGCAAGTATAAGAAGCTAAATAATTTGTGTTGCATGGATTTGATGCTAAGCCTTCTACTTCGCATTGATTTGAAGCTAAATCATTTGTTTCGCTTGGATTTGAAGCTAACTCGTTTGTTTCGCATTCAGCTGAAGATAAATCATGTATATCACAAGTATTTGAAGCTAAACCATTTGTTTCGCATGGATTTGAAGGTAAATCTTCTACTTCGCATTGATTTGAAGTTAAATCATGTGTTCCGCTTGGATTTAAAGCTCACTCGTTTGTTTCGCCTGCATTTGAAGCTTTATCACTTATATCGCAAGTATAAGACGCTAAATAATTTGTGTTGCATGGATTTGATGCTAAGACTTCTACTTCGCATTGATTTGAAGCTAAATCATGTGTTTCGCTTGGATTTGAAGCTAACTCGTTTGTTTCCCATGCAGCTGAAGCTAAATCATGTATATCACAAGTATTTGAAGCTAAACCATTTGTTTCGCATGGATTTGAAGGTACATCTGCTACTTCCCATTGATTTGAAGTTAAATCATGTGTTACGCTTGGATTTGAAGATCACTCGTTTGTTTCACCTGCATTTGAAGCTATATCACTTATATCGCAAGTATACGAAGCTAAATAATTTGTGTAGCATGGATTTGATGCTAAGCCTACTATTTCGCATTGATTTGAAGCTAAATCATGTGTTTCGCTTGGATTGAAGCTAACTCGTTTGTTTCGCATGCAGTTGAAGCTAAATCATGTATATCACAAGTATTTGAAGCTAAACCAGTTGTTTCGCATGAATTTGAAGGTAAATCTTCTACTTCGCATTGATTTGAAGTTAAATCATGTGTTACGCTTGGATTTAAAGCTCACTCGTTTGTTTCATCTGCAATGAAGCTTTATCACTTATATCGAAAGTATAAGAAGCTAAATAATTTGTGTCGCATGGATTTGATGCTAAGCCTTCTATTTCGCATTGAATTGAAGCTAAATCATAATGTTTCGCTTTTTGAAGGTAAATCTGCTACTTCCCATTGATTTGAAGTTAAATCATGTGTTACGCTTGGATTTGAAGATCACTCGTTTGTTTCGCATGCAGCTGAAGCTAAATCATGTATATCACAAGTATTTGAAGCTAAAACGTTTGTTTCGCATGGATTTGATGGTAAATCTACTACTTCCCATTGATTTGAAGTCAAATCATGTGTTACACTTGGATTTAAAGCTCACTCGTTTGTTTCGCCTGCTTTTGAAGCTTTATCACTTATATCGCAAGTATAAGAAGCTAAATAATTTGTGTTGCATGGATTTGATGCTAAGCCTTCTACTTCGCATTGATTTGAAGCTAAATCATGTGTTTCGCTTGGATTTGAAGCTAACTCGTTTGTTTCGCATTCAGCTGAAGATAAATCATGTATATCACAAGTATTTGAAGCTAAACCATTTGTTTCGCATGGATTTGAAGGTAAATCTTCTACTTCGCATTGATTTGAAGTTAAATCATGTGTTACGCTTGGATTTAAAGCTCACTCGTTTGTTTCGCCTGCATTTGAAGCTTTATCACTTATATCGCAAGTATAAGACGCTAAATAATTTGTGTTGCATGAATTTGATGCTAAGACTTCTACTTCGCATTGATTTGAAGCTAAATCATGTGTTTCGCTTGGATTTGAAGCTAACTCGTTTGTTTCGCATGCAGTTGAAGCTAAATCATGTATATCACAAGTATTTCAAGCTAAACCATTTGTTTCGCGTGGATTTGAAGGTAAATCTTCTACTTCCCATTGATTTGAAGTTAAATCATGTGTTACGCTTGGATTTAAAGCTCACACGTTTGTTTCGCCTGCATTTGAAGCTTTATCACTTATATCGCAAGTATAAGAAGCTAAATAATTTGTGTTGCATGGATTTGATGCTAAGCCTTCTACTTCGCATTAATTTGAAGCTAAATCATGTGTTTCGCTTGGATTTGAAGCTAACTCGTTTGTTTCGCATTCAGCTGAAGCTAAATCATGTATATCACAAGTATTTGAAGCTAAGCCATTTGTTTCGCATGGATTTGAAGGTAAATCTTCTACTTCGCATTGATTTGAAGTTAAATCATGTGTTCCGCTTGGATTTAAAGCTCACTCGTTTGTTTCGCCTGCATTTGAAGCTTTATCACTTATATCGCAAGTATAAGACGCTAAATAATTTGTGTTGCATGGATTTGATGCTAAGACTTCTACTTCGCATTGATTTGAAGCTAAATCATGTGTTTCGCTTGGATTTGAAGCTAACTCGTTTGTTTCCCATGCAGCTGAAGCTAAATCATGTATATCACAAGTATTTGAATCTAAACCATTTGTTTCGCATGGATTTGAAGGTACATCTGCTACTTCCCATTGATTTGAAGTTAAATCATGTGTTACGCTTGGATTTGAAGATCACTCGTTTGTTTCGCATGCAGCTGAAGCTAAATCATGTATATCACAAGTATTTGAAGCTAAAACGTTTGTTTCGCATGGATTTGATGGTAAATCTGCTACTTCCCATTGATTTGAAGTCAAATCAAGTGTTACACTTGGATTTAAAACTCACTCGTTTGTTTCGCCTGCTTTTGAAGCTTTATCACTTATATCGCAAGTATAAGAAGCTAAATAATTTGTGTTGCATGGATTTGATGCTAAGCCTTCTACTTCGCATTGATTTGAAGCTCAATCATGTGTTTCGCTTGGATTTGAAGCTAACTCGTTTGTTTCGCATGCAGCTGAAGCTAAATCATGTATATCACAAGGATTTGAAGCTAAACCATTTGTCTCGCATGGATTTGAAGGTAAATCTTCTACTTCGCATTGATTTGAAGTTAAATCATGTGTTACGCTTAGATTTAAAGCTCACTCGTTTGTTTCAACTGCATTTGAAGCTTTATCACTTATATCGCAAGTATAAGACGCTAAATAATTTGTGTTGCATGGATTTGATGCTAAGCCTTCTACTTCGCATTGATTTGAAGCTAAATCATGTGTTTCGCTTGGATTTGAAGCTAACTCGTTTTTTTCGCATGCAGTTGAAGCTAAATCATGTATATCACAAGTATTTGAAGCTAAGCCATTTGTTTCGCATGGATTTGAAGGTAAATCTTCTACTTCGCATTGATTTGAAGCTAAATCATTTATTTCGCTTGGATTTGAAGCTAACTCGTTTGTTTCGCATGCAGTTGAAGCTAAATCATGTATATCACAAGTATATGAAGCTAACCCATTTGTTTCGCATGGATTTGAAGGTAAATCTTCTACTTCGCATTGATTTGAAGTCAAATCATGTGTTACGCTTGGATTTAAAGCTCACTCGTTTGTTTCACCTGCATTTGAAGCTTTATCACTTATATCGCAAGTATAAGAAACTAAATAACTTGTGTTGCATGGATTTGATTCTAAGCCTTCTATTTCGCATTGATTTGAAGCTAAATCATGTGTTTCGCTTGGATTTGAAGCTAACTCGTTTGTTTCGCATGCAGTTGAAGCTAAATCATGTATATCACAAGTATTTGAAGCTAAACCATTTGTTTCGCATGGATTTGAAGGTAAATCTTCTACTTCGCATTGATTTGAAGTTAAATCATGTGTTACGCTTGGATTTAAAGCTCACTCGTTTGTTTCGCCTGCATTTGAAGCTTTATCACTTATATCGCAAGTATAAGACGCTAAATAATTTGTGTTGCATGGATTTGATGCTAAGACTTCTACTTCGCATTGATTTGAAGCTAAATCATGTGTTTCGCTTGGATTTGAAGCTAACTCGTTTGTTTCGCATGCAGTTGAAGCTAAATCATGTATATCACAAGTATTTCAAGCTAAACCATTTGTTTCGCATGGATTTGAAGGTAAATCTTCTACTTCGCATTGATTTGAAGTTAAATCATGTGTTACGCTTGGATTTAAAGCTCACACGTTTGTTTCGCCTGCATTTGAAGCTTTATCACTTATATCGCAAGTATAAGAAGCTAAATAATTTGTGTTGCATGGATTTGATGCTAAGCCTTCTACTTCGCATTAATTTGAAGCTAAATCATGTGTTTCGCTTGGATTTGAAGCTAACTCGTTTGTTTCGCATTCAGCTGAAGCTAAATCATGTATATCACAAGTATTTGAAGCTAAACCATTTGTTTCGCATGGATTTGAAGGTATATCTTCTACTTCGCATTGATTTGAAGTTAAATCATGTGTTCCGATTGGATTTAAAGCTCACTCGTTTGTTTCGCCTGCATTTGAAGCTTTATCACTTATATCGCAAGTATAAGACGCTAAATAATTTGTGTTGCATGGATTTGATGCTAAGACTTCTACTTCGCATTGATTTGAAGCTAAATCATGTGTTTCGCTTGGATTTGAAGCTAACTCGTTTGTTTCGCATTCAGCTGAAGCTAAATCATGTATATCACAAGTATTTGAAGCTAAACCATTTGTTTCGCATGGATTTGAAGGTAAATCTTCTACTTCGCATTGATTTGAAGTTAAATCATGTGTTCCGCTTGGATTTAAAGCTCACTCGTTTGTTTCGCCTGCATTTGAAGCTTTATCACTTATATCGCAAGTATAAGACGCTAAATAATTTGTGTTGCATGGATTTGATGCTAAGACTTCTACTTCGCATTGATTTGAAGCTAAATCATGTGTTTCGCTTGGATTTGAAGCTAACTCGTTTGTTTCCCATGCAGCTGAAGCTAAATCATGTATATCACAAGTATTTGAATCTAAACCATTTGTTTCGCATGGATTTGAAGGTACATCTGCTACTTCCCATTGATTTGAAGTTAAATCATGTGTTACGCTTGGATTTGAAGATCACTCGTTTGTTTCGCATGCAGCTGAAGCTAAATCATGTATATCACAAGTATTTGAAGCTAAAACGTTTGTTTCGCATGGATTTGATGGTAAATCTGCTACTTCCCATTGATTTGAAGTCAAATCAAGTGTTACACTTGGATTTAAAACTCACTCGTTTGTTTCGCCTGCTTTTGAAGCTTTATCACTTATATCGCAAGTATAAGAAGCTAAATAATTTGTGTTGCATGGATTTGATGCTAAGCCTTCTACTTCGCATTGATTTGAAGCTCAATCATGTGTTTCGCTTGGATTTGAAGCTAACTCGTTTGTTTCGCATGCAGCTGAAGCTAAATCATGTATATCACAAGGATTTGAAGCTAAACCATTTGTCTCGCATGGATTTGAAGGTAAATCTTCTACTTCGCATTGATTTGAAGTTAAATCATGTGTTACGCTTAGATTTAAAGCTCACTCGTTTGTTTCAACTGCATTTGAAGCTTTATCACTTATATCGCAAGTATAAGACGCTAAATAATTTGTGTTGCATGGATTTGATGCTAAGCCTTCTACTTCGCATTGATTTGAAGCTAAATCATGTGTTTCGCTTGGATTTGAAGCTAACTCGTTTTTTTCGCATGCAGTTGAAGCTAAATCATGTATATCACAAGTATTTGAAGCTAAGCCATTTGTTTCGCATGGATTTGAAGGTAAATCTTCTACTTCGCATTGATTTGAAGCTAAATCATTTATTTCGCTTGGATTTGAAGCTAACTCGTTTGTTTCGCATGCAGTTGAAGCTAAATCATGTATATCACAAGTATATGAAGCTAACCCATTTGTTTCGCATGGATTTGAAGGTAAATCTTCTACTTCGCATTGATTTGAAGTCAAATCATGTGTTACGCTTGGATTTAAAGCTCACTCGTTTGTTTCACCTGCATTTGAAGCTTTATCACTTATATCGCAAGTATAAGAAACTAAATAACTTGTGTTGCATGGATTTGATTCTAAGCCTTCTATTTCGCATTGATTTGAAGCTAAATCATGTGTTTCGCTTGGATTTGAAGCTAACTCGTTTGTTTCGCATGCAGTTGAAGCTAAATCATGTATATCACAAGTATTTGAAGCTAAACCATTTGTTTCGCATGGATTTGAAGGTAAATCTTCTACTTCGCATTGATTTGAAGTTAAATCATGTGTTACGCTTGGATTTAAAGCTCACTCGTTTGTTTCGCCTGCATTTGAAGCTTTATCACTTATATCGCAAGTATAAGACGCTAAATAATTTGTGTTGCATGGATTTGATGCTAAGACTTCTACTTCGCATTGATTTGAAGCTAAATCATGTGTTTCGCTTGGATTTGAAGCTAACTCGTTTGTTTCGCATGCAGTTGAAGCTAAATCATGTATATCACAAGTATTTCAAGCTAAACCATTTGTTTCGCATGGATTTGAAGGTAAATCTTCTACTTCGCATTGATTTGAAGTTAAATCATGTGTTACGCTTGGATTTAAAGCTCACACGTTTGTTTCGCCTGCATTTGAAGCTTTATCACTTATATCGCAAGTATAAGAAGCTAAATAATTTGTGTTGCATGGATTTGATGCTAAGCCTTCTACTTCGCATTAATTTGAAGCTAAATCATGTGTTTCGCTTGGATTTGAAGCTAACTCGTTTGTTTCGCATTCAGCTGAAGCTAAATCATGTATATCACAAGTATTTGAAGCTAAACCATTTGTTTCGCATGGATTTGAAGGTATATCTTCTACTTCGCATTGATTTGAAGTTAAATCATGTGTTCCGATTGGATTTAAAGCTCACTCGTTTGTTTCGCCTGCATTTGAAGCTTTATCACTTATATCGCAAGTATAAGACGCTAAATAATTTGTGTTGCATGGATTTGATGCTAAGACTTCTACTTCGCATTGATTTGAAGCTAAATCATGTGTTTCGCTTGGATTTGAAGCTAACTCGTTTGTTTCCCATGCAGCTGAAGCTAAATCATGTATATCACAAGTATTTGAAGCTAAACCATTTGTTTCGCATGGATTTGAAGGTACATCTGCTACTTCCCATTGATTTGAAGTTAAATCATGTGTTACGCTTGGATTTGAAGATCACTCGTTTGTTTCGCATGCAGCTGAAGCTAAATCATGTATATCACAAGTATTTGAAGCTAAAACGTTTGTTTCGCATGGATTTGATGGTAAATCTGCTACTTCCCATTGATTTGAAGTCAAATCAAGTGTTACACTTGGATTTAAAACTCACTCGTTTGTTTCGCCTGCTTTTGAAGCTTTATCACTTATATCGCAAGTATAAGAAGCTAAATAATTTGTGTTGCATGGATTTGATGCTAAGCCTTCTACTTCGCATTGATTTGAAGCTCAATCATGTGTTTCGCTTGGATTTGAAGCTAACTCGTTTGTTTCGCATGCAGCTGAAGCTAAATCATGTATATCACAAGGATTTGAAGCTAAACCATTTGTCTCGCATGGATTTGAAGGTAAATCTTCTACTTCGCATTGATTTGAAGTTAAATCATGTGTTACGCTTAGATTTAAAGCTCACTCGTTTGTTTCAACTGCATTTGAAGCTTTATCACTTATATCGCAAGTATAAGACGCTAAATAATTTGTGTTGCATGGATTTGATGCTAAGCCTTCTACTTCGCATTGATTTGAAGCTAAATCATGTGTTTCGCTTGGATTTGAAGCTAACTCGTTTTTTTCGCATGCAGTTGAAGCTAAATCATGTATATCACAAGTATTTGAAGCTAAGCCATTTGTTTCGCATGGATTTGAAGGTAAATCTTCTACTTCGCATTGATTTGAAGCTAAATCATTTATTTCGCTTGGATTTGAAGCTAACTCGTTTGTTTCGCATGCAGTTGAAGCTAAATAATGTATATCACAAGTATATGAAGCTAACCCATTTGTTTCGCATGGATTTGAAGGTAAATCTTCTACTTCGCATTGATTTGAAGTCAAATCATGTGTTACGCTTGGATTTAAAGCTCACTCGTTTGTTTCACCTGCATTTGAAGCTTTATCACTTATATCGCAAGTATAAGAAACTAAATAACTTGTGTTGCATGGATTTGATTCTAACCCTTCTATTTCGCATTGATTTGAAGCTAAATCATGTGTTTCGCTTGGATTTGAAGCTAACTCGTTTGTTTCGCATGCAGTTGAAGCTAAATCATGTATATCACAAGTATTTGAAGCTAAACCATTTGTTTCGCATGGATTTGAAGGTAAATCTTCTACTTCGCATTGATTTGAAGTTAAATCATGTGTTACGCTTGGATTTAAAGCTCACTCGTTTGTTTCGCCTGCATTTGAAGCTTTATCACTTATATCGCAAGTATAAGACGCTAAATAATTTGTGTTGCATGGATTTGATGCTAAGACTTCTACTTCGCATTGATTTGAAGCTAAATCATGTGTTTCGCTTGGATTTGAAGCTAACTCGTTTGTTTCGCATGCAGTTGAAGCTAAATCATGTATATCACAAGTATTTCAAGCTAAACCATTTGTTTCGCATGGATTTGAAGGTAAATCTTCTACTTCCCATTGATTTGAAGTTAAATAATGTGTTACGCTTGGATTTAAAGCTCACACGTTTGTTTCGCCTGCATTTGAAGCTTTATCACTTATATCGCAAGTATAAGAAGCTAAATAATTTGTGTTGCATGGATTTGATGCTAAGCCTTCTACTTCGCATTAATTTGAAGCTAAATCATGTGTTTCGCTTGGATTTGAAGCTAACTCGTTTGTTTCGCATTCAGCTGAAGCTAAATCATGTATATCACAAGTATTTGAAGCTAAACCATTTGTTTCGCATGGATTTGAAGGTACATCTGCTACTTCCCATTGATTTGAAGTTAAATCATGTGTTACGCTTGGATTTAAAGCTCACTCGTTTGTTTCGCATGCAGCTGAAGCTAAATCATGTATATCACAAGTATTTGAAGCTAAAACGTTTGTTTCGCATGGATTTGATGGTAAATCTGCTACTTCCCATTGATTTGAAGTCAAATCAAGTGTTACACTTGGATCTAAAACTCACTCGTTTGTTTCGCCTGCTTTTGAAGCTTTATCACTTATATCGCAAGTATAAGAAGCTAAATAATTTGTGTTGCATGGATTTGATGCTAAGCCTTCTACTTCGCATTGATTTGAAGCTCAATCATGTGTTTCGCTTGGATTTGAAGCTAACTCGTTTGTTTCGCATGCAGCTGAAGCTAAATCATGTATATCACAAGGATTTGAAGCTAAACCATTTGTCTCGCATGGATTTGAAGGTAAATCTTCTACTTCGCATTGATTTGAAGTTAAATCATGTGTTACGCTTAGATTTAAAGCTCACTCGTTTGTTTCAACTGCATTTGAAGCTTTATCACTTATATCGCAAGTATAAGACGCTAAATAATTTGTGTTGCATGGATTTGATGCTAAGCCTTCTACTTCGCATTGATTTGAAGCTAAATCATGTGTTTCGCTTGGATTTGAAGCTAACTCGTTTTTTTCGCATGCAGTTGAAGCTAAATCATGTATATCACAAGTATTTGAAGCTAAGATATTTGTTTCGCATGGATTTGAAGGTAAATCTTCTACTTCGCATTGATTTGAAGCTAAATCATTTATTTCGCTTGGATTTGAAGCTAACTCGTTTGTTTCGCATGCAGTTGAAGCTAAATCATGTATATCACAAGTATATGAAGCTAACCCATTTGTTTCGCATGGATTTGAAGGTAAATCTTCTACTTCGCATTGATTTGAAGTCAAATCATGTGTTACGCTTGGATTTAAAGCTCACTCGTTTGTTTCACCTGCATTTGAAGCTTTATCACTTATATCGCAAGTATAAGAAACTAAATAACTTGTGTTGCATGGATTTGATTCTAAGCCTTCTATTTCGCATTGATTTGAAGCTAAATCATGTGTTTCGCTTGGATTTGAAGCTAACTCGTTTGTTTCGCATGCAGTTGAAGCTAAATCGTGTATATCACAAGTATTTGAAGCTAAGCCATTTGTTTCGCATGGATTTGAAGGTAAATCTTCTACTTCGCATTGATTTGAAGCTTAATCATGTATTTCGCTTGGATTTGAAGCTAACTCGTTTGTTTCGCATGCAGCTGAAGCTAAATCATGTATATCATGTATATCATTATGTATATCACAATATTTGAAGCTAAACCATTTGTTTCGCATGGATTTGAAGGTAAATATTCTACTTCGCATTGATTTGAAATTAAATCATGTGTTACGCTTGGATTTAAAGCTCACTCGTTTGTTTCACCTGCACTTGAAGCTTTATCACTTATATCGCAAGTATAAGAAGCTAAATAATTTGTGTTGCATGGATTTGATGCTAAGCCTTCTATTTCGCATAGGTTTGAAGCTAAATCATGTGTATCGCTTGGATTTGAAGCTAACTCGTTTGTTTCGCATGCATTTGAAGCTTTATCACTTATATCGCAAGTATATCAAAGTAAATATATCGCAAGTAAATCATGTGTTTCGCTTGGATTTGAAGCTAACTCGTTTGTTTCGCATGCAGTTGAAGCTAAATCATGTATATCACAAGTATTTGAAGCTAAACCATTTGTTTCGCATGGATTTGAAGGTAAATCTTCTACTTCCCATTGATTTGAAGTTAAATCATGTGTTACGCTTGGATTTGAAGATCACTCGTTTGTTTCGCCTGCATTTGAAGCTTTATTACTTATATTGCAAGTATAAGAAGCTAAATAATTTGTGTTGCATGGATTTGATGCTAAGCCTTCTACTTCGCATTGATTTCAAGCTAAATCATGTGTTTCGCTTGGATTTGAAGCTAACTCGTTTGATTCGCATGCAGCTGAAGCTAAATCGTGTATATCACAAGTATTTGAAGCTAAATCATGTGTGTCGCTTGGATTTGAAGCTAACTCGTTTGTTTCGCCTGCATTTGAAGCTTTATCACTTATATCGCAAGTATAAGACGCTAAATAATTTGTGTTGCATGAATTTGATGCTAAGACTTCTACTTCGCATTGATTTGAAGCTAAATCATGTGTTTCGCTTGGATTTGAAGCTAACTCGTTTGTTTCGCATGCAGTTGAAGCTAAATCATGTATATCACAAGTATTTCAAGCTAAACCATTTGTTTCGCATGGATTTGAAGGTAAATCTTCTACTTCCCATTGATTTGAAGTTAAATCATGTGTTACGCTTGGATTTAAAGCTCACACGTTTGTTTCGCCTGCATTTGAAGCTTTATCACTTATATCGCAAGTATAAGAAGCTAAATAATTTGTGTTGCATGGATTTGATGCTAAGCCTTCTACTTCGCATTAATTTGAAGCTAAATCATGTGTTTCGCTTGGATTTGAAGCTAACTCGTTTGTTTCGCATTCAGCTGAAGCTAAATCATGTATATCACAAGTATTTGAAGCTAAACCATTTGTTTCGCATGGATTTGAAGGTAAATCTTCTACTTCGCATTGATTTGAAGTTAAATCATGTGTTCCGCTTGGATTTAAAGCTCACTCGTTTGTTTCGCCTGCATTTGAAGCTTTATCACTTATATCGCAAGTATAAGACGCTAAATAATTTGTGTTGCATGGATTTGATGCTAAGACTTCTACTTCGCATTGATTTGAAGCTAAATCATGTGTTTCGCTTGGATTTGAAGCTAACTCGTTTGTTTCCCATGCAGCTGAAGCTAAATCATGTATATCACAAGTATTTGAAGCTAAACCATTTGTTTCGCATGGATTTGAAGGTACATCTGCTACTTCCCATTGATTTGAAGTTAAATCATGTGTTACGCTTGGATTTGAAGATCACTCGTTTGTTTTGCATGCAGCTGAAGCTAAATCATGTATATCACAAGTATTTGAAGCTAAAACGTTTGTTTCGCATGGATTTGATGGTAAATCTGCTACTTCCCATTGATTTGAAGTCAAATCAAGTGTTACACTTGGATTTAAAACTCACTCGTTTGTTTCGCCTGCTTTTGAAGCTTTATCACTTATATCGCAAGTATAAGAAGCTAAATAATTTGTGTTGCATGGATTTGATGCTAAGCCTTCTACTTCGCATTGATTTGAAGCTCAATCATGTGTTTCGCTTGGATTTGAAGCTAACTCGTTTGTTTCGCATGCAGCTGAAGCTAAATCATGTATATCACAAGGATTTGAAGCTAAACCATTTGTCTCGCATGGGTTTGAAAGTAAATCTTCTACTTCGCATTGATTTGAAGTTAAATCATGTGTTACGCTTAGATTTAAAGCTCACTCGTTTGTTTCAACTGCATTTGAAGCTTTATCACTTATATCGCAAGTATAAGACGCTAAATAATTTGTGTTGCATGGATTTGATGCTAAGCCTTCTACTTCGCATTGATTTGAAGCTAAATCATGTGTTTCGCTTGGATTTGAAGCTAACTCGTTTTTTTCGCATGCAGTTGAAGCTAAATCATGTATATCACAAGTATTTGAAGCTAAGCCATTTGTTTCGCATGGATTTGAAGGTAAATCTTCTACTTCGCATTGATTTGAAGCTAAATCATTTATTTCGCTTGGATTTGAAGCTAACTCGTTTGTTTCGCATGCAGTTGAAGCTAAATCATGTATATCACAAGTATATGAAGCTAACCCATTTGTTTCGCATGGATTTGAAGGTAAATCTTCTACTTCGCATTGATTTGAAGTCAAATCATGTGTTACGCTTGGATTTAAAGCTCACTCGTTTGTTTCACCTGCATTTGAAGCTTTATCACTTATATCGCAAGTATAAGAAACTAAATAACTTGTGTTGCATGGATTTGATTCTAAGCCTTCTATTTCGCATTGATTTGAAGCTAAATCATGTGTTTCGCTTGGATTTGAAGCTAACTCGTTTGTTTCGCATGCAGTTGAAGCTAAATCATGTATATCACAAGTATTTGAAGCTAAACCATTTGTTTCGCATGGATTTGAAGGTAAATCTTCTACTTCGCATTGATTTGAAGTTAAATCATGTGTTACGCTTGGATTTAAAGCTCACTCGTTTGTTTCGCCTGCATTTGAAGCTTTATCACTTATATCGCAAGTATAAGACGCTAAATAATTTGTGTTGCATGGATTTGATGCTAAGACTTCTACTTCGCATTGATTTGAAGCTAAATCATGTGTTTCGCTTGGTTTTGAAGCTAACTCGTTTGTTTCGCATGCAGTTGAAGCTAAATCATGTATATCACAAGTATTTCAAGCTAAACCATTTGTTTCGCATGGATTTGAAGGTAAATCTTCTACTTCCCATTGATTTGAAGTTAAATCATGTGTTACGCTTGGATTTAAAGCTCACACGTTTGTTTCGCCTGCATTTGAAGCTTTATCACTTATATCGCAAGTATAAGAAGCTAAATAATTTGTGTTGCATGGATTTGATGCTAAGCCTTCTACTTCGCATTAATTTGAAGCTAAATCATGTGTTTCGCTTGGATTTGAAGCTAACTCGTTTGTTTCGCATTCAGCTGAAGCTAAATCATGTATATCACAAGTATTTGAAGCTAAACCATTTGTTTCGCATGGATTTGAAGGTAAATCTTCTACTTCGCATTGATTTGAAGTTAAATCATGTGTTCCGATTGGATTTAAAGCTCACTCGTTTGTTTCGCCTGCATTTGAAGCTTTATCACTTATATCGCAAGTATAAGACGCTAAATAATTTGTGTTGCATGGATTTGATGCTAAGACTTCTACTTCGCATTGATTTGAAGCTAAATCATGTGTTTCGCTTGGATTTGAAGCTAACTCGTTTGTTTCCCATGCAGCTGAAGCTAAATCATGTATATCACAAGTATTTGAAGCTAAACCATTTGTTTCGCATGGATTTGAAGGTACATCTGCTACTTCCCATTGATTTGAAGTTAAATCATGTGTTACGCTTGGATTTGAAGATCACTCGTTTGTTTCGCATGCAGCTGAAGCTAAATCATGTATATCACAAGTATTTGAAGCTAAAACGTTTGTTTCGCATGGATTTGATGGTAAATCTGCTACTTCCCATTGATTTGAAGTCAAATCAAGTGTTACACTTGGATTTAAAACTCACTCGTTTGTTTCGCCTGCTTTTGAAGCTTTATCACTTATATCGCAAGTATAAGAAGCTAAATAATTTGTGTTGCATGGATTTGATGCTAAGCCTTCTACTTCGCATTGATTTGAAGCTCAATCATGTGTTTCGCTTGGATTTGAAGCTAACTCGTTTGTTTCGCATGCAGCTGAAGCTAAATCATGTATATCACAAGGATTTGAAGCTAAACCATTTGTCTCGCATGGATTTGAAGGTAAATCTTCTACTTCGCATTGATTTGAAGTTAAATCATGTGTTACGCTTAGATTTAAAGCTCACTCGTTTGTTTCAACTGCATTTGAAGCTTTATCACTTATATCGCAAGTATAAGACGCTAAATAATTTGTGTTGCATGGATTTGATGCTAAGCCTTCTACTTCGCATTGATTTGAAGCTAAATCATGTGTTTCGCTTGGATTTGAAGCTAACTCGTTTTTTTCGCATGCAGTTGAAGCTAAATCATGTATATCACAAGTATTTGAAGCTAGGCCATTTGTTTCGCATGGATTTGAAGGTAAATCTTCTACTTCGCATTGATTTGAAGCTAAATCATTTATTTCGCTTGGATTTGAAGCTAACTCGTTTGTTTCGCATGCATTTGAAGCTAAATCATGTATATCACAAGTATATGAAGCTAACCCATTTGTTTCGCATGGATTTGAAGGTAAATCTTCTACTTCGCATTGATTTGAAGTCAAATCATGTGTTACGCTTGGATTTAAAGCTCACTCGTTTGTTTCACCTGCATTTGAAGCTTTATCACTTATATCGCAAGTATAAGAAACTAAATAACTTGTGTTGCATGGATTTGATTCTAAGCATTCTATTTCGCATTGATTTGAAGCTAAATCATGTGTTTCGCTTGGATTTGAAGCTAACTCGTTTGTTTCGCATGCAGTTGAAGCTAAATCGTGTATATCACAAGTATTTGAAGCTAAGCCATTTGTTTCGCATGGATTTGAAGGTAAATCTTCTACTTCGCATTGATTTGAAGCTTAATCATGTATTTCGCTTGGATTTGAAGCTAACTCGTTTGTTTCGCATGCAGCTGAAGCTAAATCATGTATATCATGTATATCATTATGTATATCACAATATTTGAAGCTAAACCATTTGTTTCGCATGGATTTGAAGGTAAATATTCTACTTCGCATTGATTTGAAATTAAATCATGTGTTACGCTTGGATTTAAAGCTCACTCGTTTGTTTCACCTGCACTTGAAGCTTTATCACTTATATCGCAAGTATAAGAAGCTAAATAATTTGTGTTGCATGGATTTGATGCTAAGCCTTCTATTTCGCATAGGTTTGAAGCTAAATCATGTGTATCGCTTGGATTTGAAGCTAACTCGTTTGTTTCGCATGCATTTGAAGCTTTATCACTTATATCGCAAGTATAAGACGCTAAATAATTTGTGTTGCATGGATTTGATGCTAAGACTTCTACTTCGCATTGATTTGAAGCTAAATCATGTGTTTCGCTTGGATTTGAAGCTAACTCGTTTGTTTCCCATGCAGCTGAAGCTAAATCATGTATATCACAAGTATTTGAAGCTAAACCATTTGTTTCGCATGGATTTGAAGGTACATCTGCTACTTCCCATTGATTTGAAGTTAAATCATGTGTTACGCTTGGATTTGAAGATCACTCGTTTGTTTCGCATGCAGCTGAAGCTAAATCATGTATATCACAAGTATTTGAAGCTAAAACGTTTGTTTCGCATGGATTTGATGGTAAATCTGCTACTTCCCATTGATTTGAAGTCAAATCAAGTGTTACACTTGGATTTAAAACTCACTCGTTTGTTTCGCCTGCTTTTGAAGCTTTATCACTTATATCGCAAGTATAAGAAGCTAAATAATTTGTGTTGCATGGATTTGATGCTAAGCCTTCTACTTCGCATTGATTTGAAGCTCAATCATGTGTTTCGCTTGGATTTGAAGCTAACTCGTTTGTTTCGCATGCAGCTGAAGCTAAATCATGTATATCACAAGGATTTGAAGCTAAACCATTTGTCTCGCATGGATTTGAAGGTAAATCTTCTACTTCGCATTGATTTGAAGTTAAATCATGTGTTACGCTTAGATTTAAAGCTCACTCGTTTGTTTCAACTGCATTTGAAGCTTTATCACTTATATCGCAAGTATAAGACGCTAAATAATTTGTGTTGCATGGATTTGATGCTAAGCCTTCTACTTCGCATTGATTTGAAGCTAAATCATGTGTTTCGCTTGGATTTGAAGCTAACTCGTTTTTTTCGCATGCAGTTGAAGCTAAATCATGTATATCACAAGTATTTGAAGCTAAGCCATTTGTTTCGCATGGATTTGAAGGTAAATCTTCTACTTCGCATTGATTTGAAGCTAAATCATTTATTTCGCTTGGATTTGAAGCTAACTCGTTTGTTTCGCATGCAGTTGAAGCTAAATAATGTATATCACAAGTATATGAAGCTAACCCATTTGTTTCGCATGGATTTGAAGGTAAATCTTCTACTTCGCATTGATTTGAAGTCAAATCATGTGTTACGCTTGGATTTAAAGCTCACTCGTTTGTTTCACCTGCATTTGAAGCTTTATCACTTATATCGCAAGTATAAGAAACTAAATAACTTGTGTTGCATGGATTTGATTCTAACCCTTCTATTTCGCATTGATTTGAAGCTAAATCATGTGTTTCGCTTGGATTTGAAGCTAACTCGTTTGTTTCGCATGCAGTTGAAGCTAAATCATGTATATCACAAGTATTTGAAGCTAAACCATTTGTTTCGCATGGATTTGAAGGTAAATCTTCTACTTCGCATTGATTTGAAGTTAAATCATGTGTTACGCTTGGATTTAAAGCTCACTCGTTTGTTTCGCCTGCATTTGAAGCTTTATCACTTATATCGCAAGTATAAGACGCTAAATAATTTGTGTTGCATGGATTTGATGCTAAGACTTCTACTTCGCATTGATTTGAAGCTAAATCATGTGTTTCGCTTGGATTTGAAGCTAACTCGTTTGTTTCGCATGCAGTTGAAGCTAAATCATGTATATCACAAGTATTTCAAGCTAAACCATTTGTTTCGCATGGATTTGAAGGTAAATCTTCTACTTCCCATTGATTTGAAGTTAAATAATGTGTTACGCTTGGATTTAAAGCTCACACGTTTGTTTCGCCTGCATTTGAAGCTTTATCACTTATATCGCAAGTATAAGAAGCTAAATAATTTGTGTTGCATGGATTTGATGCTAAGCCTTCTACTTCGCATTAATTTGAAGCTAAATCATGTGTTTCGCTTGGATTTGAAGCTAACTCGTTTGTTTCGCATTCAGCTGAAGCTAAATCATGTATATCACAAGTATTTGAAGCTAAACCATTTGTTTCGCATGGATTTGAAGGTACATCTGCTACTTCCCATTGATTTGAAGTTAAATCATGTGTTACGCTTGGATTTAAAGCTCACTCGTTTGTTTCGCATGCAGCTGAAGCTAAATCATGTATATCACAAGTATTTGAAGCTAAAACGTTTGTTTCGCATGGATTTGATGGTAAATCTGCTACTTCCCATTGATTTGAAGTCAAATCAAGTGTTACACTTGGATCTAAAACTCACTCGTTTGTTTCGCCTGCTTTTGAAGCTTTATCACTTATATCGCAAGTATAAGAAGCTAAATAATTTGTGTTGCATGGATTTGATGCTAAGCCTTCTACTTCGCATTGATTTGAAGCTCAATCATGTGTTTCGCTTGGATTTGAAGCTAACTCGTTTGTTTCGCATGCAGCTGAAGCTAAATCATGTATATCACAAGGATTTGAAGCTAAACCATTTGTCTCGCATGGATTTGAAGGTAAATCTTCTACTTCGCATTGATTTGAAGTTAAATCATGTGTTACGCTTAGATTTAAAGCTCACTCGTTTGTTTCAACTGCATTTGAAGCTTTATCACTTATATCGCAAGTATAAGACGCTAAATAATTTGTGTTGCATGGATTTGATGCTAAGCCTTCTACTTCGCATTGATTTGAAGCTAAATCATGTGTTTCGCTTGGATTTGAAGCTAACTCGTTTTTTTCGCATGCAGTTGAAGCTAAATCATGTATATCACAAGTATTTGAAGCTAAGATATTTGTTTCGCATGGATTTGAAGGTAAATCTTCTACTTCGCATTGATTTGAAGCTAAATCATTTATTTCGCTTGGATTTGAAGCTAACTCGTTTGTTTCGCATGCAGTTGAAGCTAAATCATGTATATCACAAGTATATGAAGCTAACCCATTTGTTTCGCATGGATTTGAAGGTAAATCTTCTACTTCGCATTGATTTGAAGTCAAATCATGTGTTACGCTTGGATTTAAAGCTCACTCGTTTGTTTCACCTGCATTTGAAGCTTTATCACTTATATCGCAAGTATAAGAAACTAAATAACTTGTGTTGCATGGATTTGATTCTAAGCCTTCTATTTCGCATTGATTTGAAGCTAAATCATGTGTTTCGCTTGGATTTGAAGCTAACTCGTTTGTTTCGCATGCAGTTGAAGCTAAATCGTGTATATCACAAGTATTTGAAGCTAAGCCATTTGTTTCGCATGGATTTGAAGGTAAATCTTCTACTTCGCATTGATTTGAAGCTTAATCATGTATTTCGCTTGGATTTGAAGCTAACTCGTTTGTTTCGCATGCAGCTGAAGCTAAATCATGTATATCATGTATATCATTATGTATATCACAATATTTGAAGCTAAACCATTTGTTTCGCATGGATTTGAAGGTAAATATTCTACTTCGCATTGATTTGAAATTAAATCATGTGTTACGCTTGGATTTAAAGCTCACTCGTTTGTTTCACCTGCACTTGAAGCTTTATCACTTATATCGCAAGTATAAGAAGCTAAATAATTTGTGTTGCATGGATTTGATGCTAAGCCTTCTATTTCGCATAGGTTTGAAGCTAAATCATGTGTATCGCTTGGATTTGAAGCTAACTCGTTTGTTTCGCATGCATTTGAAGCTTTATCACTTATATCGCAAGTATATCAAAGTAAATATATCGCAAGTAAATCATGTGTTTCGCTTGGATTTGAAGCTAACTCGTTTGTTTCGCATGCAGTTGAAGCTAAATCATGTATATCACAAGTATTTGAAGCTAAACCATTTGTTTCGCATGGATTTGAAGGTAAATCTTCTACTTCCCATTGATTTGAAGTTAAATCATGTGTTACGCTTGGATTTGAAGATCACTCGTTTGTTTCGCCTGCATTTGAAGCTTTATTACTTATATTGCAAGTATAAGAAGCTAAATAATTTGTGTTGCATGGATTTGATGCTAAGCCTTCTACTTCGCATTGATTTCAAGCTAAATCATGTGTTTCGCTTGGATTTGAAGCTAACTCGTTTGATTCGCATGCAGCTGAAGCTAAATCGTGTATATCACAAGTATTTGAAGCTAAATCATGTGTGTCGCTTGGATTTGAAGCTAACTCGTTTGTTTCGCCTGCATTTGAAGCTTTATCACTTATATCGCAAGTATAAGACGCTAAATAATTTGTGTTGCATGAATTTGATGCTAAGACTTCTACTTCGCATTGATTTGAAGCTAAATCATGTGTTTCGCTTGGATTTGAAGCTAACTCGTTTGTTTCGCATGCAGTTGAAGCTAAATCATGTATATCACAAGTATTTCAAGCTAAACCATTTGTTTCGCATGGATTTGAAGGTAAATCTTCTACTTCCCATTGATTTGAAGTTAAATCATGTGTTACGCTTGGATTTAAAGCTCACACGTTTGTTTCGCCTGCATTTGAAGCTTTATCACTTATATCGCAAGTATAAGAAGCTAAATAATTTGTGTTGCATGGATTTGATGCTAAGCCTTCTACTTCGCATTAATTTGAAGCTAAATCATGTGTTTCGCTTGGATTTGAAGCTAACTCGTTTGTTTCGCATTCAGCTGAAGCTAAATCATGTATATCACAAGTATTTGAAGCTAAACCATTTGTTTCGCATGGATTTGAAGGTAAATCTTCTACTTCGCATTGATTTGAAGTTAAATCATGTGTTCCGCTTGGATTTAAAGCTCACTCGTTTGTTTCGCCTGCATTTGAAGCTTTATCACTTATATCGCAAGTATAAGACGCTAAATAATTTGTGTTGCATGGATTTGATGCTAAGACTTCTACTTCGCATTGATTTGAAGCTAAATCATGTGTTTCGCTTGGATTTGAAGCTAACTCGTTTGTTTCCCATGCAGCTGAAGCTAAATCATGTATATCACAAGTATTTGAAGCTAAACCATTTGTTTCGCATGGATTTGAAGGTACATCTGCTACTTCCCATTGATTTGAAGTTAAATCATGTGTTACGCTTGGATTTGAAGATCACTCGTTTGTTTTGCATGCAGCTGAAGCTAAATCATGTATATCACAAGTATTTGAAGCTAAAACGTTTGTTTCGCATGGATTTGATGGTAAATCTGCTACTTCCCATTGATTTGAAGTCAAATCAAGTGTTACACTTGGATTTAAAACTCACTCGTTTGTTTCGCCTGCTTTTGAAGCTTTATCACTTATATCGCAAGTATAAGAAGCTAAATAATTTGTGTTGCATGGATTTGATGCTAAGCCTTCTACTTCGCATTGATTTGAAGCTCAATCATGTGTTTCGCTTGGATTTGAAGCTAACTCGTTTGTTTCGCATGCAGCTGAAGCTAAATCATGTATATCACAAGGATTTGAAGCTAAACCATTTGTCTCGCATGGGTTTGAAAGTAAATCTTCTACTTCGCATTGATTTGAAGTTAAATCATGTGTTACGCTTAGATTTAAAGCTCACTCGTTTGTTTCAACTGCATTTGAAGCTTTATCACTTATATCGCAAGTATAAGACGCTAAATAATTTGTGTTGCATGGATTTGATGCTAAGCCTTCTACTTCGCATTGATTTGAAGCTAAATCATGTGTTTCGCTTGGATTTGAAGCTAACTCGTTTTTTTCGCATGCAGTTGAAGCTAAATCATGTATATCACAAGTATTTGAAGCTAAGCCATTTGTTTCGCATGGATTTGAAGGTAAATCTTCTACTTCGCATTGATTTGAAGCTAAATCATTTATTTCGCTTGGATTTGAAGCTAACTCGTTTGTTTCGCATGCAGTTGAAGCTAAATCATGTATATCACAAGTATATGAAGCTAACCCATTTGTTTCGCATGGATTTGAAGGTAAATCTTCTACTTCGCATTGATTTGAAGTCAAATCATGTGTTACGCTTGGATTTAAAGCTCACTCGTTTGTTTCACCTGCATTTGAAGCTTTATCACTTATATCGCAAGTATAAGAAACTAAATAACTTGTGTTGCATGGATTTGATTCTAAGCCTTCTATTTCGCATTGATTTGAAGCTAAATCATGTGTTTCGCTTGGATTTGAAGCTAACTCGTTTGTTTCGCATGCAGTTGAAGCTAAATCATGTATATCACAAGTATTTGAAGCTAAACCATTTGTTTCGCATGGATTTGAAGGTAAATCTTCTACTTCGCATTGATTTGAAGTTAAATCATGTGTTACGCTTGGATTTAAAGCTCACTCGTTTGTTTCGCCTGCATTTGAAGCTTTATCACTTATATCGCAAGTATAAGACGCTAAATAATTTGTGTTGCATGGATTTGATGCTAAGACTTCTACTTCGCATTGATTTGAAGCTAAATCATGTGTTTCGCTTGGTTTTGAAGCTAACTCGTTTGTTTCGCATGCAGTTGAAGCTAAATCATGTATATCACAAGTATTTCAAGCTAAACCATTTGTTTCGCATGGATTTGAAGGTAAATCTTCTACTTCCCATTGATTTGAAGTTAAATCATGTGTTACGCTTGGATTTAAAGCTCACACGTTTGTTTCGCCTGCATTTGAAGCTTTATCACTTATATCGCAAGTATAAGAAGCTAAATAATTTGTGTTGCATGGATTTGATGCTAAGCCTTCTACTTCGCATTAATTTGAAGCTAAATCATGTGTTTCGCTTGGATTTGAAGCTAACTCGTTTGTTTCGCATTCAGCTGAAGCTAAATCATGTATATCACAAGTATTTGAAGCTAAACCATTTGTTTCGCATGGATTTGAAGGTAAATCTTCTACTTCGCATTGATTTGAAGTTAAATCATGTGTTCCGATTGGATTTAAAGCTCACTCGTTTGTTTCGCCTGCATTTGAAGCTTTATCACTTATATCGCAAGTATAAGACGCTAAATAATTTGTGTTGCATGGATTTGATGCTAAGACTTCTACTTCGCATTGATTTGAAGCTAAATCATGTGTTTCGCTTGGATTTGAAGCTAACTCGTTTGTTTCCCATGCAGCTGAAGCTAAATCATGTATATCACAAGTATTTGAAGCTAAACCATTTGTTTCGCATGGATTTGAAGGTACATCTGCTACTTCCCATTGATTTGAAGTTAAATCATGTGTTACGCTTGGATTTGAAGATCACTCGTTTGTTTCGCATGCAGCTGAAGCTAAATCATGTATATCACAAGTATTTGAAGCTAAAACGTTTGTTTCGCATGGATTTGATGGTAAATCTGCTACTTCCCATTGATTTGAAGTCAAATCAAGTGTTACACTTGGATTTAAAACTCACTCGTTTGTTTCGCCTGCTTTTGAAGCTTTATCACTTATATCGCAAGTATAAGAAGCTAAATAATTTGTGTTGCATGGATTTGATGCTAAGCCTTCTACTTCGCATTGATTTGAAGCTCAATCATGTGTTTCGCTTGGATTTGAAGCTAACTCGTTTGTTTCGCATGCAGCTGAAGCTAAATCATGTATATCACAAGGATTTGAAGCTAAACCATTTGTCTCGCATGGATTTGAAGGTAAATCTTCTACTTCGCATTGATTTGAAGTTAAATCATGTGTTACGCTTAGATTTAAAGCTCACTCGTTTGTTTCAACTGCATTTGAAGCTTTATCACTTATATCGCAAGTATAAGACGCTAAATAATTTGTGTTGCATGGATTTGATGCTAAGCCTTCTACTTCGCATTGATTTGAAGCTAAATCATGTGTTTCGCTTGGATTTGAAGCTAACTCGTTTTTTTCGCATGCAGTTGAAGCTAAATCATGTATATCACAAGTATTTGAAGCTAGGCCATTTGTTTCGCATGGATTTGAAGGTAAATCTTCTACTTCGCATTGATTTGAAGCTAAATCATTTATTTCGCTTGGATTTGAAGCTAACTCGTTTGTTTCGCATGCATTTGAAGCTAAATCATGTATATCACAAGTATATGAAGCTAACCCATTTGTTTCGCATGGATTTGAAGGTAAATCTTCTACTTCGCATTGATTTGAAGTCAAATCATGTGTTACGCTTGGATTTAAAGCTCACTCGTTTGTTTCACCTGCATTTGAAGCTTTATCACTTATATCGCAAGTATAAGAAACTAAATAACTTGTGTTGCATGGATTTGATTCTAAGCATTCTATTTCGCATTGATTTGAAGCTAAATCATGTGTTTCGCTTGGATTTGAAGCTAACTCGTTTGTTTCGCATGCAGTTGAAGCTAAATCGTGTATATCACAAGTATTTGAAGCTAAGCCATTTGTTTCGCATGGATTTGAAGGTAAATCTTCTACTTCGCATTGATTTGAAGCTTAATCATGTATTTCGCTTGGATTTGAAGCTAACTCGTTTGTTTCGCATGCAGCTGAAGCTAAATCATGTATATCATGTATATCATTATGTATATCACAATATTTGAAGCTAAACCATTTGTTTCGCATGGATTTGAAGGTAAATATTCTACTTCGCATTGATTTGAAATTAAATCATGTGTTACGCTTGGATTTAAAGCTCACTCGTTTGTTTCACCTGCACTTGAAGCTTTATCACTTATATCGCAAGTATAAGAAGCTAAATAATTTGTGTTGCATGGATTTGATGCTAAGCCTTCTATTTCGCATAGGTTTGAAGCTAAATCATGTGTATCGCTTGGATTTGAAGCTAACTCGTTTGTTTCGCATGCATTTGAAGCTTTATCACTTATATCGCAAGTATATCAAAGTAAATATATCGCAAGTAAATCATGTGTTTCGCTTGGATTTGAAGCTAACTCGTTTGTTTCGCATGCAGTTGAAGCTAAATCATGTATATCACAAGTATTTGAAGCTAAACCATTTGTTTCGCATGGATTTGAAGGTAAATCTTCTACTTCCCATTGATTTGAAGTTAAATCATGTGTTACGCTTGGATTTGAAGATCACTCGTTTGTTTCGCCTGCATTTGAAGCTTTATCACTTATATTGCAAGTATAAGAAGCTAAATAATTTGTGTTGCATGGATTTGATGCTAAGCCTTCTACTTCGCATTGATTTCAAGCTAAATCATGTGTTTCGCTTGGATTTGAAGCTAACTCGTTTGATTCGCATGCAGCTGAAGCTAAATCGTGTATATCACAAGTATTTGAAGCTAAACCATGTGTGTCGCTTGGATTTGAAGCTAACTCGTTTGTTTCGCCTGCATTTGAAGCTTTATCACTTATATCGCAAGTATAAGAAGCTAAATAATTTGTGTTGCATGGATTTGATGCTAAGCCTTATACTTCGCATTGATTTGAAGCTAAATCATGTGTTTCGCTTGGATTTGAAGCTAACTCGTTTGTTTCGCCTGCAGCTGAAGCTAAATCATGTATATCACAAGTATTTGAAGCTAAAACGTTTCTTTCGCATGGATTTGATGGTAAATCTGCTACTTCCCAAAGATTTAAAGTTAAATCATGTGTTAAGCTTGGATTTGAAGATCACTCGTTTGTTTCACCTGCATTTGAAACTTTATCACTTATATCGCAAGTATAAGAAGCTAAATAATTTGTATTGCATGGATTTGATGCTAAGCCTTCTACTTCGCATTGATTTGAAGCTAAATCATGTGTTTCGCTTGGATTTGTAGCTAACTCGTTTGTTTCGCATTCAGCTGAAGCTAAATCATGTATATCACAAGTATTTGAAGCTAAACAATTTGTTTCGCATGGATTTGAAGGTAAATCTTTTACTTCGCATTGATTTGAAGTTAAATCATGTGTTACGCTTGGATTTAAAGCTTACTTGTTTGTTTCACCTGCATTTGAAGCTTTATCACTTATATCGCAAGAATAAGAAACTAAATAATTTGTGTTGCATGGATTTGATGCTAAGCCTTCTACTTCGCATTCATTTGAAGCTAAATCATGTGTTTCGCTTGTATTTGAAACTAACTCGTTTGTTTCGCATGCAGTTGAAGCTAAATCATGTATATCACAAGTATTTGAAGCTAAACCATTTGTTTCGCATGGATTTGAAGGTAAATATTCTACTTCGCATTGATTTGAAGTTAAATCATGTGTTACGCTTGGATTTAAAGCTCACTCGTTTGTTTCACCTGCACTTGAAGCTTTATCACTTATATCGCAAGTATAAGAAGCTAAATAATTTGTGTTGCATGGATTTGATGCTAAGCCTTCTACTTCGCATTGATTTGAAGCAAAATCATGTGTTCCGCTTGGATTTGAATCTAACTCGTTTGTTTCGCATGCAGTTGAAGCTAAATCATGTATATCACAAGTATTTGAAGCTACACCATTTGTTTCGCATGGATTTGAAGGTAAATCTTCTACTTCGCATTGATTTGAAGTTAAATCATGTGTTAAGCTTGGATTTGAAGATCATTCGTTTGTTTCGCCTGCATTTGAAGCTTTATCACTTATATCGCAAGTATAAGAAGCTAAATAATTTGTGTTGCATGGATTTGATGCCAAGCCTTCTACTTCGCATTGATTTGAAGCTAAATCATGTGTTTCGCTTGTATTTGAAGCTAACTCGTTTGTTTCTCATTCAGCTGAAGCTAAATCATGTATATCACAAGTATTTGAAGCTAAACCATTTGTTTCGCATGGATTTGAAGGTAAATCTTCTACTTCCCAAAGATTTGAAGTTAAATCATGTGTTACGCTTGGATTTGAAGATCACTCGTTTGTTTCACCTGCATTTGAAGCTATATCACTTATATCGCAGGTATACGAAGCTAAATGATTTGTGTCGCATGGATTTGATGCTAAGCCTTCTATTTCGCATTGATTTGAAGCTAAATCATGTCTTTCGCTTGGATTTGAAGCTAACTCGTTTGTTTCGCATGCAGTTGAAGCTAAATCATGTATATCACAAGTATTTGAAGCTAAACCATTTGTTTCGCATGGATTTGAAGGTAAATCTTCTACTTCACATTGATTTGAAGTTAAATCATGCGTTACGCTTGGATTTGAAGATCACTCGTTTGTTTCGCCTGCATTTGAAGCTTTATCACTTATATCGCAAGTATAAGAAGCTAAATAATTTGTGTTGCATGGATTTGATGCTAAGCCTTCTACTTCGCATTGATTTGAAGCTAAATCATGTGTTTCGCTTGGATTTGAAGCTGACTCGTTTGATTCGCATGCAGCTGAAGCTAAATCGTGTATATCACAAGTATTTGAAGCTAAACCAATTGTTTAGCATGGATTTGAAGGTAAATCTTCTACTTCGCATTGATTTGAAGTTAAATCATGTGTTACGCTTGGATTTGAAGCTAACTCGTTTGTTTCGCAAGCAGCTGAAGCTAAATCATGTATATCACAAGAATTTAAAGCTAAATAATTTGTGTCGCATGGATTTGATGCTAACCCTTCTATTTCGCATTGGTTTGAAGCTAAATCATGTGTGTCGCTTGGATTTGAAGCTAACTCGTTTGCTTCGCATGCATTTGAAGCTATATCACTTATATCGCAAGGATACGTAGCTAAATAATTTGTGTCGCATGGATTTGATGCTAAGCCTTCTATTTCGCATTGATTTGAAGCTAAATCATGTGTTTCGCTTGGATTTGAAGCTAACTCGTTTGTTTCGCATGCAGCTGAAGCTAAATCATGTATATCACAAGTATTTGAAGCTAAACCAATTGTTTCGCATGGATTTGAAGGTAAATCTTCTACTTCGCATTGATTTGAAGTTAAATCATGTGTTACGCTTGGATCTAAAGCTTACTCTTTTTGTTTCGCCTGCATTTGCAGCTTTATCACTTATATCGCAAGTATAAGAAGCTAAATAATTTGTGTTGCATGGATTTGATGCTAAGCCTTCTACTTCGCATTGATTTGAAGCTAAATCATGTGTTTCGCTTGGATTTGGAGCTAACTCGTTTGTTTCGCATGCAGCTGAAGCTAAATCATGTATATCACAAGTATTTGAAGCTAAACCATTTGTTTCGCATGGATTTGAAGGTAAATCTTCTACTTCCCATTGATTTGAAGTTAAATCATGTGTTACGCTTGGACTTGAAGATCACTCGTTTGTTTCACCTGCATTTGAAGCTTCATCACTTATATCGCAAGTATACGAAGCTAAATAATTTGTGTCGCATGGATTTGATGCTAAGCCTTCTATTTCGCATTGATTTGAAGCTCAATCATGTGTTTCGCTTGGATTTGAAGCTAACTCGTTCGTATCGCATGCAGCTGAAGCTAAATCATGTATATCACAAGTATTTGAAGCTAAACCATTTGTTTCGCATGGATTTGAAGGTAAATCTGCTACTTCCCTTTGATTTGAAATTAAATCAAGTGTTACGCTTGGATTTGCAGATCACTCGTTTGTTTCGCCTCCATTTGAAGCTATATCACTTATATCGTAAGTATACGTAGCTAAATAATTTGTGTCGCATGGATTTGATGCTAAGCCTTCTATTTCGCATTGATTTGAAGATAAATCATGTGTTTCGCTTGGATTTGAATCTAACTCGTTTGTTTCGCATGCAGCTGAAGCTAAATCATGTATATCACATGTATTTGAAGCTAAACCATTTGTTTCGCATGGATTTGAAGGTAAATCTTCTACTTCGTATTGATTTGAATTTAAATCATGTGTTACGCTTGGATTTTAAGCTCACTCGTTTGTTTCGCATGCAGCTGAAGCTAAATCATGTATATCACAAGTATTTGAAACTAAACCATTTGTTACGCATGGATTTGAAGGTAAATCTTCTACTTCCCATTGATTTGAAGTTAAATCATGTGTTACGCTTGGATTTGAAGCTAACTCGTTTGTTTCGCATGCAGCTGAAGCTAAATCATGTATATCACAAGTATTTGAAGCTAAACCATTTGTTTCGCATGGATTTGAAGATAAATCTTCTACTTCGCATTTATTTGAAGTTGAATCATGTGTTACGCTTGGATCTAAAGCTTACTCGTTTGTTTCGCCTGCATTTGAAGCTTGATCACTTATATCGCAATTATAAGAAGCTTAATAATTTGTGTTGCATGGATTTGATGCTAAGCCTTCTACTTCGCATTGATTTGAAGCTAAATCATGTGTTTCGCTTGGATTTGAAGCTAACTCGTTTGTTTCGCATGCAGCTGAAGCTAAATCATGTATATCACAAGTATTTGAAGCTAAACCAATTGTTTCGCATGGATTTGAAGGTAAATCTTCTACTTCGCATTGATTTGAAGTTAAATCATGTGTTACGCTTGGATTTGAAGATCATTCGTTTATTTCGCCTGCATTTGAAGCTATATCACTTATATCGCAAGGATAAGACGCTAAATAATTTGTGTTGCTTGGATTTGATGGTAAGCCTTCTACTTCGCATTGATTTGAAGTTAAATCATGTGTTTCCCTTGGGTGTGAAGCTAAATCGTTTGTTTCGCATGCAGCTGAAGCAAATTCATGTGTATCACAAGTATTTGAAGCTGAACCATTTGTTTCGCATGGATTTGAAGGTAAATCTGCTACTTCCCTTTGATTTGAAATTAAATCAAGTGTTACGCTTGGATTTGAAGATCACTCGTTTGTTTCGCCTGCATTTGAAGCTATATCACTTATATCGTAAGTATACGTAGCTAAATAATTTGTGTCGCATGGATTTGATTCTAAGCCTTCTATTTCGCATTGATTTGAAGCTAAATCATGTGTTTCGCTTGGATTTGAAGCTATCTCGTTTGTTTCGCATGCAGCTGAAGCTAAATCATGTATATCACATGTATTTGAAGCTAAACCATTTGTTTCGCATGGATTTGAAGGTAAATCTTCTACTTCGTATTGATTTGAATTTAAATCATGTGTTACGCTTGGATTTTAAGCTCACTCGTTTGTTTCGCATGCAGCTGAAGCTAAATCATGTATATCACAAGTATTTGAAACTAAACCATTTGTTTCGCATGAATTTTGAAGGTAAATCTTCTACTTCGTATTGATTTGAATTTAAATCATGTGTTACGCTTGGATTTTAAGCTCACCCGTTTGTTTCGCCTGCATTTGAAGCTTTATCACTTATATCGCAAGTATAAGAAGCTAAATAATTTTTGTTGCATTGGATTTCATGCTAAGCCTTCTACTTCGCATTGATTTGAAGCTAAATCATGTGTTTCGCTTGGATTTGAAGCTAACTCGTTTGTTTCGCGTGCAGTTGAAGCTAAATCATGTATGTCACAAGTATTTGAAGCTAAACCATTTGTTTCGCATGGATTTGAAGATAAATCTTCTACTTCGCATTTATTTGAAGTTGAATCATGTGTTACGCTTGGATCTAAAGCTTACTCGTTTGTTTCGCCTGCATTTGAAGCTTGATCACTTATATCGCAAGTATAAGAAGCTTAATAATTTGTGTTGCATGGATTTGATGCTAAGCCTTCTACTTCGCATTGATTTGAAGCTAAATCATGTGTTTCGCTTGGATTTGAAGCTCACTCGTTTGTTTCGCATGCAGCTGAAGCTAAATCATGTATATCACAAGTATTTGAAGCTAAACCAATTGTTTCGCATGGATTTGAAGGTAAATCTTCTACTTCGCATTGATTTGAAGTTAAATCATGTGTTACGCTTGGATTTGAAGATCATTCGTTTATTTCGCCTGCATTTGAAGCTATATCACTTATATCGCAAGGATAAGACGCTAAATAATTTGTGTTGCTTGGATTTGATGGTAAGCCTTCTACTTCGCATTGATTTGAAGTTAAATCATGTGTTTCCCTTGGGTGTGAAGCTAAATCGTTTGTTTCGCATGCAGCTGAAGCAAATTCATGTGTATCACAAGTATTTGAAGCTGAACCATTTGTTTCGCATGGATTTGAAGGTAAATCTGCTACTTCCCTTTGATTTGAAATTAAATCAAGTGTTACGCTTGGATTTGAAGATCACTCGTTTGTTTCGCCTGCATTTGAAGCTATATCACTTATATCGTAAATATACGTAGCTAAATAATTTGTGTCGCATGGATTTGATTCTAAGCCTTCTATTTCGCATTGATTTGAAGCTAAATCATGTGTTTCGCTTGGATTTGAAGCTATCTCGTTTGTTTCGCATGCAGCTGAAGCTAAATCATGTATATCACATGTATTTGAAGCTAAACCATTTGTTTCGCATGGATTTGAAGGTAAATCTTCTACTTCGTATTGATTTGAATTTAAATCATGTGTTACGCTTGGATTTTAAGCTAACTCGTTTGTTTCGCATGCAGCTGAAGCTAAATCATGTATATCACAAGTATTTGAAACTAAACCATTTGTTTCGCATGAATTTTGAAGGTAAATCTTCTACTTCGTATTGATTTGAATTTAAATCATGTGTTACGCTTGGATTTTAAGCTCACCCGTTTGTTTCGCCTGCATTTGAAGCTTTATCACTTATATCGCAAGTATAAGAAGCTAAATAATTTTTGTTGCATTGGATTTCATGCTAAGCCTTCTACTTCGCATTGATTTGAAGCTAAATCATGTGTTTCGCTTGGATTTGAAGCTAACTCGTTTGTTTCGCGTGCAGTTGAAGCTAAATCATGTATGTCACAAGTATTTGAAGCTAAACCATTTGTTTCGCATGGATTTGAAGATAAATCTTCTACTTCGCATTTATTTGAAGTTGAATCATGTGTTACGCTGGATCTAAAGCTTACTCGTTTGTTTCGCCTGCATTTGAAGCTTGATCACTTATATCGCAAGTATAAGAAGCTTAATAATTTGTGTTGCATGGATTTGATGCTAAGCCTTCTACTTCGCATTGATTTGAAGCTAAATCATGTGTTTCGCTTGGATTTGAAGCTAACTCGTTTGTTTCGCATGCAGCTGAAGCTAAATCATGTATATCACAAGTATTTGAAGCTAAACCAATTGTTTCGCATGGATTTGAAGGTAAATCTTCTACTTCGCATTGATTTGAAGTTAAATCATGTGTTACGCTTGGATTTGAAGATCATTCGTTTATTTCGCCTGCATTTGAAGCTATATCACTTATATCGCAAGGATAAGACGCTAAATAATTTGTGTTGCTTGGATTTGATGGTAAGCCTTCTACTTCGCATTGATTTGAAGTTAAATCATGTGTTTCCCTTGGGTGTGAAGCTAAATCGTTTGTTTCGCATGCAGCTGAAGCAAATTCATGTGTATCACAAGTATTTGAAGCTGAACCATTTGTTTCGCATGGATTTGAAGGTAAATCTGCTACTTCCCTTTGATTTGAAATTAAATCAAGTGTTACGCTTGGATTTGAAGATCACTCGTTTGTTTCGCCTGCATTTGAAGCTATATCACTTATATCGTAAGTATACGTAGCTAAATAATTTGTGTCGCATGGATTTGATTCTAAGCCTTCTATTTCGCATTGATTTGAAGCTAAATCATGTCTTTCGCTTGGATTTGAAGCTATCTCGTTTGTTTCGCATGCAGCTGAAGCTAAATCATGTATATCACATGTATTTGAAGCTAAACCATTTGTTTCGCATGGATTTGAAGGTAAATCTTCTACTTCGTATTGATTTGAATTTAAATCATGTGTTACGCTTGGATTTTAAGCTCACTCGTTTGTTTCGCATGCAGCTGAAGCTAAATCATGTATATCACAAGTATTTGAAACTAAACCATTTGTTTCGCATGAATTTTGAAGGTAAATCTTCTACTTCGTATTGATTTGAATTTAAATCATGTGTTACGCTTGGATTTTAAGCTCACTCGTTTGTTTCGCCTGCATTTGAAGCTTTATCACTTATATCGCAAGTATAAGAAGCTAAATAATTTTTGTTGCATTGGATTTCATGCTAAGCCTTCTACTTCGCATTGATTTGAAGCTAAATCATGTGTTTCGCTTGGATTTGAAGCTAACTCGTTTGTTTCGCGTGCAGTTGAAGCTAAATCATGTATGTCACAAGTATTTGAAGCTAAACCATTTGTTTCGCATGGATTTGAAGATAAATCTTCTACTTCGCATTTATTTGAAGTTGAATCATGTGTTACGCTTGGATCTAAAGCTTACTCGTTTGTTTCGCATGCAGCTGAAGCTAAATCATGTATATCACAAGTATTTGAAACTAAACCATTTGTTACGCATTGATTTGAAGGTAAATCTTCTACTTCCCATTGATTTGAAGTTAAATCATGTGTTACGCTTGGATTTGAAGCTAACTCGTTTGTTTCGCATGCAGCTGAAGCTAAATCATGTATATCACAAGTATTTGAAGCTAAACCATTTGTTTCGCATGGATTTGAAGATAAATCTTCTACTTCGCATTTATTTGAAGTTGAATCATGTGTTACGCTTGGATCTAAAGCTTACTCGTTTGTTTCGCCTGCATTTGAAGCTTGATCACTTATATCGCAAGTATAAGAAGCTTAATAATTTGTGTTGCATGGATTTGATGCTAAGCCTTCTACTTCGCATTGATTTGAAGCTAAATCATGTGTTTCGCTTGGATTTGAAGCTAACTCGTTTGTTTCGCATGCAGCTGAAGCTAAATCATGTATATCACAAGTATTTGAAGCTAAACCATTTGTTTCGCATGGATTTGAAGGTAAATCTTCTACTTCGTATTGATTTGAATTTAAATCATGTGTTACGCTTGGATTTTAAGCTCACTCGTTTGTTTCGCATGCAGCTGAAGCTAAATCATGTATATCACAAGTATTTGAAACTAAACCATTTGTTTCGCATGAATTTTGAAGGTAAATCTTCTACTTCGTATTGATTTGAATTTAAATCATGTGTTACGCTTGGATTTTAAGCTCACTCGTTTGTTTCGCCTGCATTTGAAGCTTTATCACTTATATCGCAAGTATAAGAAGCTAAATAATTTTTGTTGCATTGGATTTCATGCTAAGCCTTCTACTTCGCATTGATTTGAAGCTAAATCATGTGTTTCGCTTGGATTTGAAGCTAACTCGTTTGTTTCGCGTGCAGTTGAAGCTAAATCATGTATGTCACAAGTATTTGAAGCTAAACCATTTGTTTCGCATGGATTTGAAGATAAATCTTCTACTTCGCATTTATTTGAAGTTGAATCATGTGTTACGCTTGGATCTAAAGCTTACTCGTTTGTTTCGCATGCAGCTGAAGCTAAATCATGTATATCACAAGTATTTGAAACTAAACCATTTGTTACGCATTGATTTGAAGGTAAATCTTCTACTTCCCATTGATTTGAAGTTAAATCATGTGTTACGCTTGGACTTGAAGATCACTCGTTTGTTTCGCCTGCATTTGAAGCTTCATCACTTATATCGCAAGTATACGAAGCTAAATAATTTGTGTCGCATGGATTTGATGCTAAGCCTTCTATTTCGCATTGATTTGAAGCTAAATCATGTGTTTCGCTTGGATTTGGAGCTAACTCGTTTGTTTCGCATGCAGCTGAAGCTAAATCATGTATATCACAAGTATTTGAAGCTAAACCATTTGTTTCGCATGGATTTGAAGGTAAATCTTCTACTTCCCATTGATTTGAAGTTAAATCATGTGTTACGCTTGGACTTGAAGATCACTCGTTTGTTTCGCCTGCATTTGAAGCTTCATCACTTATATCGCAAGTATACGAAGCTAAATAATTTGTGTCGCATGGATTTGATGCTAAGCCTTCTATTTCGCATTGATTTGAAGCTCAATCATGTGTTTCGCTTGGATTTGAAGCTAACTCGTTCGTATCGCATGCAGCTGAAGCTAAATCATGTATATCACAAGTATTTGAAGCTAAACCATTTGTTTCGCATGGATTTGAAGGTAAATCTGCTACTTCCCTTTGATTTGAAATTAAATCAAGTGTTACGCTTGGATTTGAATATCACTCGTTTGTTTCGCCTGCATTTGAAGCTATATCACTTATATCGTAAGTATACGTAGCTAAATAATTTGTGTCGCATGGATTTGATTCTAAGCCTTCTATTTCGCATTGATTTGAAGCTAAATCATGTGTTTCGCTTGGATTTGGAGCTAACTCGTTTGTTTCGCATGCAGCTGAAGCTAAATCATGTATATCACAAGTATTTGAAGCTAAACCATTTGTTTCGCATGGATTTGAAGGTAAATCTTCTACTTCCCATTGATTTGAAGTTAAATCATGTGTTACGCTTGGACTTGAAGATCACTCGTTTGTTTCGCCTGCATTTGAAGCTTCATCACTTATATCGCAAGTATACGAAGCTAAATAATTTGTGTCGCATGGATTTGATGCTAAGCCTTCTATTTCGCATTGATTTGAAGCTCAATCATGTGTTTCGCTTGGATTTGAAGCTAACTCGTTCGTATCGCATGCAGCTGAAGCTAAATCATGTATATCACAAGTATTTGAAGCTAAACCATTTGTTTCGCATGGATTTGAAGGTAAATCTGCTACTTCCCTTTGATTTGAAATTAAATCAAGTGTTACGCTTGGATTTGCAGATCACTCGTTTGTTTCGCCTCCATTTGAAGCTATATCACTTATATCGTAAGTATACGTAGCTAAATAATTTGTGTCGCATGGATTTGATGCTAAGCCTTCTATTTCGCATTGATTTGAAGATAAATCATGTGTATCGCTTGGATTTGAATCTAACTCGTTTGTTTCGCATGCAGCTGAAGCTAAATCATGTATATCACATGTATTTGAAGCTAAACCATTTGTTTCGCATGGATTTGAAGGTAAATCTTCTACTTCGTATTGATTTGAATTTAAATCATGTGTTACGCTTGGATTTTAAGCTCACTCGTTTGCTTCGCATGCAGCTGAAGCTAAATCATGTATATCACAAGTATTTGAAACTAAACCATTTGTTACGCATGGATTTGAAGGTAAATCTTCTACTTCCCATTGATTTGAAGTTAAATCATGTGTTACGCTTGGATTTGAAGCTAACTCGTTTGTTTCGCATGCAGCTGAAGCTAAATCATGTATATCACAAGTATTTGAAGCTAAACCATTTGTTTCGCATGGATTTGAAGATAAATCTTCTACTTCGCATTTATTTGAAGTTGAATCATGTGTTACGCTTGGATCTAAAGCTTACTCGTTTGTTTCGCCTGCATTTGAAGCTTGATCACTTATATCGCAAGTATAAGAAGCTTAATAATTTGTGTTGCATGGATTTGATGCTAAGCCTTCTACTTCGCATTGATTTGAAGCTAAATCATGTGTTTCGCTTGGATTTGAAGCTAACTCGTTTGTTTCGCATGCAGCTGAAGCTAAATCATGTATATCACAAGTATTTGAAGCTAAACCAATTGTTTCGCATGGATTTGAAGGTAAATCTTCTACTTCGCATTGATTTGAAGTTAAATCATGTGTTACGCTTGGATTTGAAGATCATTCGTTTATTTCGCCTGCATTTGAAGCTATATCACTTATATCGCAAGGATAAGACGCTAAATAATTTGTGTTGCTTGGATTTGATGGTAAGCCTTCTACTTCGCATTGATTTGAAGTTAAATCATGTGTTTCCCTTGGGTGTGAAGCTAAATCGTTTGTTTCGCATGCAGCTGAAGCAAATTCATGTGTATCACAAGGATTTGATGCTGAACCATTTGTTTCGCATGGATTTGAAGTTAAATCACGTGTTACGCTTGGATTTGAAGATCACTCGTATGTTTCGTCTGCATTTGAAGCTATATCACTTATATCGCAAGTATACAAAGCTAAATAATTTGTGTCGCATGGATTTGATGCTAAGCCTTCTATTTCGCATTGATTTGAAGCTAAATCATGTGTTTCGTTTGGATTTGAAGCTAACTCGTTTGTTTCGCATGCAGCTGAAGCTAAATCATGTATATCACAAGTATTTGAAGCTAAACCTATTGTTTCGTATGGATTTGAAGGTAAATCTTCTACTTCGCATTGATTTGAAGTCAAATCATGTGTTACGCTTGGATCTAAAGCTTACTCGTTTTTTTCGCCTGCATTTGAAGCTTTATCACTTATATCGCAAGTATAGGAAGCTAAATAATTTGTGTTGCATGGATTTGATGCTAAGCCTTCTACTTCGCATTGATTTGAAGCTAAATCATGTGTTTCGCTTGGATTTGAAGCTAACTCGTTTGTTTCGCATGCAGCTGAAGCTAAATCATGTATATCACAAGTATTTGAAGCTAAACCAATTGTTTCGCATGGATTTGAAGGTAAATCTTCTACTTCGCATTGATTTGAAGTTAAATCATGTGTTACGCTTGGATTTGAAGATCATTCGTTTATTTCGCCTGCATTTGAAGCTATATCACTTATATCGCAAGGATAAGACGCTAAATAATTTGTGTTGCTTGGATTCGATGGTAAGCCTTCTACTTCGCATTGATTTGAAGTTAAATCATGTGTTTCCCTTGGGTGTGAAGCTAAATCGTTTGTTTCGCATGCAGCTGAAGCAAATTCATGTGTATCACAAGTATTTGAAGCTGAACCATTTGTTTCGCATGGATTTGAAGGTAAATCTGCTACTTCCCTTTGATTTGAAATTAAATCAAGTGTTACGCTTGGATTTGAATATCACTCGTTTGTTTCGCCTGCATTTGAAGCTATATCACTTATATCGTAAGTATACGTAGCTAAATAATTTGTGTCGCATGGATTTGATTCTAAGCCTTCTATTTCGCATTGATTTGAAGCTAAATCATGTGTTTCGCTTGGATTTGGAGCTAACTCGTTTGTTTCGCATGCAGCTGAAGCTAAATCATGTATATCACAAGTATTTGAAGCTAAACCATTTGTTTCGCATGGATTTGAAGGTAAATCTTCTACTTCCCATTGATTTGAAGTTAAATCATGTGTTACGCTTGGACTTGAAGATCACTCGTTTGTTTCGCCTGCATTTGAAGCTTCATCACTTATATCGCAAGTATACGAAGCTAAATAATTTGTGTCGCATGGATTTGATGCTAAGCCTTCTATTTCGCATTGATTTGAAGCTCAATCATGTGTTTCGCTTGGATTTGAAGCTAACTCGTTCGTATCGCATGCAGCTGAAGCTAAATCATGTATATCACAAGTATTTGAAGCTAAACCATTTGTTTCGCATGGATTTGAAGGTAAATCTGCTACTTCCCTTTGATTTGAAATTAAATCAAGTGTTACGCTTGGATTTGCAGATCACTCGTTTGTTTCGCCTCCATTTGAAGCTATATCACTTATATCGTAAGTATACGTAGCTAAATAATTTGTGTCGCATGGATTTGATGCTAAGCCTTCTATTTCGCATTGATTTGAAGATAAATCATGTGTATCGCTTGGATTTGAATCTAACTCGTTTGTTTCGCATGCAGCTGAAGCTAAATCATGTATATCACATGTATTTGAAGCTAAACCATTTGTTTCGCATGGATTTGAAGGTAAATCTTCTACTTCGTATTGATTTGAATTTAAATCATGTGTTACGCTTGGATTTTAAGCTCACTCGTTTGCTTCGCATGCAGCTGAAGCTAAATCATGTATATCACAAGTATTTGAAACTAAACCATTTGTTACGCATGGATTTGAAGGTAAATCTTCTACTTCCCATTGATTTGAAGTTAAATCATGTGTTACGCTTGGATTTGAAGCTAACTCGTTTGTTTCGCATGCAGCTGAAGCTAAATCATGTATATCACAAGTATTTGAAGCTAAACCATTTGTTTCGCATGGATTTGAAGATAAATCTTCTACTTCGCATTTATTTGAAGTTGAATCATGTGTTACGCTTGGATCTAAAGCTTACTCGTTTGTTTCGCCTGCATTTGAAGCTTGATCACTTATATCGCAAGTATAAGAAGCTTAATAATTTGTGTTGCATGGATTTGATGCTAAGCCTTCTACTTCGCATTGATTTGAAGCTAAATCATGTGTTTCGCTTGGATTTGAAGCTAACTCGTTTGTTTCGCATGCAGCTGAAGCTAAATCATGTATATCACAAGTATTTGAAGCTAAACCAATTGTTTCGCATGGATTTGAAGGTAAATCTTCTACTTCGCATTGATTTGAAGTTAAATCATGTGTTACGCTTGGATTTGAAGATCATTCGTTTATTTCGCCTGCATTTGAAGCTATATCACTTATATCGCAAGGATAAGACGCTAAATAATTTGTGTTGCTTGGATTTGATGGTAAGCCTTCTACTTCGCATTGATTTGAAGTTAAATCATGTGTTTCCCTTGGGTGTGAAGCTAAATCGTTTGTTTCGCATGCAGCTGAAGCAAATTCATGTGTATCACAAGTATTTGATGCTGAACCATTTGTTTCGCATGGATTTGAAGTTAAATCACGTGTTACGCTTGGATTTGAAGATCACTCGTATGTTTCGTCTGCATTTGAAGCTATATCACTTATATCGCAAGTATACAAAGCTAAATAATTTGTGTCGCATGGATTTGATGCTAAGCCTTCTATTTCGCATTGATTTGAAGCTAAATCATGTGTTTCGTTTGGATTTGAAGCTAACTCGTTTGTTTCGCATGCAGCTGAAGCTAAATCATGTATATCACAAGTATTTGAAGCTAAACCTATTGTTTCGTATGGATTTGAAGGTAAATCTTCTACTTCGCATTGATTTGAAGTCAAATCATGTGTTACGCTTGGATCTAAAGCTTACTCGTTTTTTTCGCCTGCATTTGAAGCTTTATCACTTATATCGCAAGTATAGGAAGCTAAATAATTTGTGTTGCACGGATTTGATGCTAAGCCTTCTACTTCGCATTGATTTGAAGCTAAATCATGTGTTACGCTTGGATTTGAAGATCACTCGTGTGTTTCGCCTGCATTTGAAACTATATCACTTATATCGCAAGTATAAGAAGCTAAATAATTTGTGTTGCATGGATTTGATGGTAAGCCTTCTATTTCGCATTGATTTGAAGCTAAATCATGTGTTTCGCTTGGATTTGAAGCTAACTCGTTTGTTTCGCGTGCAGTTGAAACTAAATCATGTATATCACAAGTATTTGAAGCTAAACCATTTGTTTCGCATGGATTTGAACCTAAATCTTCTACTTTGCATTGATTTGAAGTTAAATCATGTGTTACGCTTGGATTTAAAGCTCACTCGTTTGTTTCACCTGCATTTGAAGCTTTATCACTTATATCGCAAGTATAAGAAGATAAATGATTTGTGTTGCATGGATTTGATGCTAAGCCTTCTACTTCGCATTGATTTGAAGCTAAATCATGTGTTTCGCTTGGATTTGAAGCTAACTCGTTTGTTTCGCATGCAGTTGAAGCTAAATCATGTATATCACAAGTATTTGAAGCTAAACCATTTGTTTCGCATGGATTTGAAGATAAGCCTTCTACATCGCATTGATTTGAAGTTAAATCATGTGTTTCCCTTGGATTTGAAGCTAACTCGTTTGTTTCGCGTGCAGTTGAAGCTAAATCATGTATATCACAAGTATTTGAAGCTAAACCATTTGTTTCGCATGGATTTGAAGATAAGTCTTCTACTTCGCATTGATTTGAATTTAAGTCATGTGTTACACTTGGATTTAAAGCTTACTCGTTTGTTTCGCCTGCATTTGAAGCTTTATCACTTATATCGCAAGTATAAGAAGCTAAATACTTTGTGTTGCATGGATTTGATGCTAAGCCTTCTACTTCGCATTGATTTGAATCTAAATCATGTGTTTCGCTTGGATTTGAAGCTATCTCGTTTGTTTCGCATGCAGCTGAAGCTAAATCATGTATATCACAAGTATTTGAAGCTACACCATTTGTTTCGCATGGATTTGAAGGTAAATCTTCTACTTCGCATTGATTTGAAGTTAAATCATGTGTTACGCTTGGATTTGAAGATCACTCGTGTTTTTCGCCTGCATTTGAAGCTATATCACTTATATCGCAAGAATAAGAAGCTAAATAATTTGTGTTGCATGGATTTGATGGTAAGCCTTCTACTTCGCATTGATTTGACGTTAAATCATGTGTTTCCCTTGGGTGTGAAGCTAAATCGTTTGTTTCGAATGCAGCTGAAGCAAATTCATGTGTATCACAAGTATTTGAAGCTGAACCATTTGTTTCGCATGGATTTGAAGGTAAATCTTCTACTTCGCATTGATTTGAAGATAAATCATGTGTTACGCTTGGATTTGAAGATCACTCGTGTTTTTCGCCTGCATTTGAAGCTATATCACTTATATCGCAAGAATAAGAAGCTAAATAATTTGTGTTGCATGGATTTGATGCTAAGTCTTCTACTTCGCATTGATTTGAAGCTAAATCATGTGTTTCGCTTGGATTTGAAGCTAACTCGTTTGTTTCGCATGCAGCTGAAGCTAAATCATGTATATCACAAGTATTTGAAGCTAAACCATTTGTTTCGCATGGATTTGAAGGTAAATCTTCTACTTCGCATTGATTTGAAGATAAATCATGTGTTACGCTTGGATTTGAAGATCACTCGTGTGTTTCGCCTGCATTTGAAGCTATATCACTTATATCGCAAGTATAAGAAGCTAAATAATTTGTGTTGCATGGATTTGATGCTAAGCCTTCTACATCGCATTGATTTGAAGTTAAATCATGTGTTTCCCTTGGATTTGAAGCTAACTCGTTTGTTTCGCGTGCAGTTGAAGCTAAATCATGTATATCACAAGTATTTGAAGCTAAACCATTTGTTTCGCATGGATTTGAAGATAAGCCTGCTACTTCGCATTGATTTGAAGTTAAATCATGTGTTACGCTTGGATCTAAAGCTTACTCGTTTGTTTCGCCTGCATTTGAAGCTTTATCACTTATATCGCAAGTATAAGAAGCTAAATACTTTGTGTTGCATGGATTTGATGCTAAGCCTTCTAATTCGCATTGTTTTGAAGCTAAATCATGTGTTTCGCTTGGATTTGAAGCTATCTCGTTTGTTTCGCATGCAGCTGAAGCTAAATCATGTATATCACAAGTATTTGAAGCTACACCATTTGTTTCGCATGGATTTGAAGGTAAATCTTCTACTTCGCATTGATTTGAAGTTAAATCATGTTTTACGCTTGGATTTGAAGATCACTCGTGTGTTTCGCCTGTATGTGAAGCTATATCACTTATATCGCAAGTATAAGAAGCTAAATAATTTGTGTTGCATGGATTTGATGGTAAGCCTTCTACTTCGCATTGATTTGACGTTAAATCATGTGTTTCCCTTGGGTGTGAAGCTAAATCGTTTGTTTCGAATGCAGCTGAAGCAAATTCATGTGTATCACAAGTATTTGAAGCTGAACCATTTGTTTCGCAGGGATTTGAAATTAAATCACGTGTTACGCGTGGATTTGAAGATCACTCGTTTGTTTCGTCTATATCACTATATCGCAGATATAGTGATAGCTATATCACTTATATCGCAAGAATACGAAGCTAAATAATTTGTGTCGCATGGATTTGAAGTTAAGCCTTCTATTTCGCATTGATTTGAAGCTAAATCATGTGTTTCGCTTGGATTTGAAGCTAACTCGTTTGTTTCGCATGCAGCTGAAGTTAAATCATGTATATCACAAATATTTGAAGCTAAACCATTTGTTTCGCATGGATTTGAAGGTAAATCTTCTACTTCGGGTTGATTTGAAGTTAAATCATGTGTTACGCTTGGATTTAAAGCTCATTCGTTTATTTCGCCTGCATTTGAAGCTATATCACTTATATCGCAAGGATAAGACGCTAAATAATTTGTGTTGCTTGGATTTGATGGTAAGCCTTCTACTTCGCATTGATTTGAAGTTAAATCACGTGTTACGCTTGGATTTGAAGATCACTCGTATGTTTCGTCTGCATTTGAAGCTATATCACTTATATCGCAAGTATACAAAGCTAAATAATTTGTGTCGCATGGATTTGATGCTAAGCCTTCTATTTCGCATTGATTTGAAGCTAAATCATGTGTTTCGCTTGGATTTGAAGCTAACTCGTTTGTTTCGCATGCAGCTGAAGCTAAATCATGTATATCACAAATATTTGAAGCTAAACCATTTGTTTCGCATGGATTTGAAGGTAAATCTTCTACTTCGGGTTGATTTGAAGTTAAATCATGTGTTACGCTTGGATTTAAAGCTCATTCGTTTATTTCGCCTGCATTTGAAGCTATATCACTTATATCGCAAGGATAAGACGCTAAATAATTTGTGTTGCTTGGATTTGATGGTAAGCCTTCTACTTCGCATTGATTTGAAGTTAAATCACGTGTTACGCTTGGATTTGAAGATCACTCGTATGTTTCGTCTGCATTTGAAGCTATATCACTTATATCGCAAGTATACAAAGCTAAATAATTTGTGTCGCATGGATTTGATGCTAAGCCTACTATTTCGCATTGATTTGAAGCTAAATCATGTGTTTCGCTTGGATTTGAAGCTAACTCGTTTGTTTCGCATGCAGCTGAAGCTAAATCATGTATATCACAAGTATTTGAAGCTAAACCTATTGTTTCGCATGGATTTGAAGGTAAATCTTCTACTTCGCATTGATTTGAAGTCAAATCATGTGTTACGCTTGGATCTAAAGCTTACTCGTTTTTTTCGCCTGCATTTGAAGCTTTATCACTTATATCGCAAGTATAGGAAGCTAAATAATTTGTGTTGCATGGATTTGATGCTAAGCCTTCTACTTCGCATTGATTTGAAGCTAAATCATGTGTTTCGCTTGGATTTGAAGCTAACTCGTTTGTTTCGCATGCAGCCGAAACTAAATCATGTGTATCACAAGTATTTAAAGCTAAACCATCTGTTTCGCATGGATTTGAAGGTAAATCTCCTACATCCCATTGATTTGAAGTTATATCATGTGTTACGCTTGGATTTGAAGATCACTCGTTTGTTTCACCTGCATTTGAAGCTATATCACTTATATCGCAAGGATAAGACGCTAAATAATTTGTGTTGCTTGGATTCGATGGTAAGCCTTCTACTTCGCATTGATTTGAAGTTAAATCATGTGTTTCCCTTGGGTGTGAAGCTAAATCGTTTGTTTCGCATGCAGCTGAAGCAAATTCATGTGTATCACAAGTATTTGAAGCTGAACCATTTGTTTCGCATGGATTTGAAGGTAAATCTGCTACTTCCCTTTGATTTGAAATTAAATCAAGTGTTACGCTTGGATTTGAATATCACTCGTTTGTTTCGCCTGCATTTGAAGCTATATCACTTATATCGTAAGTATACGTAGCTAAATAATTTGTGTCGCATGGATTTGATTCTAAGCCTTCTATTTCGCATTGATTTGAAGCTAAATCATGTGTTTCGCTTGGATTTGGAGCTAACTCGTTTGTTTCGCATGCAGCTGAAGCTAAATCATGTATATCACAAGTATTTGAAGCTAAACCATTTGTTTCGCATGGATTTGAAGGTAAATCTTCTACTTCCCATTGATTTGAAGTTAAATCATGTGTTACGCTTGGACTTGAAGATCACTCGTTTGTTTCGCCTGCATTTGAAGCTTCATCACTTATATCGCAAGTATACGAAGCTAAATAATTTGTGTCGCATGGATTTGATGCTAAGCCTTCTATTTCGCATTGATTTGAAGCTCAATCATGTGTTTCGCTTGGATTTGAAGCTAACTCGTTCGTATCGCATGCAGCTGAAGCTAAATCATGTATATCACAAGTATTTGAAGCTAAACCATTTGTTTCGCATGGATTTGAAGGTAAATCTGCTACTTCCCTTTGATTTGAAATTAAATCAAGTGTTACGCTTGGATTTGCAGATCACTCGTTTGTTTCGCCTCCATTTGAAGCTATATCACTTATATCGTAAGTATACGTAGCTAAATAATTTGTGTCGCATGGATTTGATGCTAAGCCTTCTATTTCGCATTGATTTGAAGATAAATCATGTGTATCGCTTGGATTTGAATCTAACTCGTTTGTTTCGCATGCAGCTGAAGCTAAATCATGTATATCACATGTATTTGAAGCTAAACCATTTGTTTCGCATGGATTTGAAGGTAAATCTTCTACTTCGTATTGATTTGAATTTAAATCATGTGTTACGCTTGGATTTTAAGCTCACTCGTTTGTTTCGCATGCAGCTGAAGCTAAATCATGTATATCACAAGTATTTGAAACTAAACCATTTGTTACGCATGGATTTGAAGGTAAATCTTCTACTTCCCATTGATTTGAAGTTAAATCATGTGTTACGCTTGGATTTGAAGCTAACTCGTTTGTTTCGCATGCAGCTGAAGCTAAATCATGTATATCACAAGTATTTGAAGCTAAACCATTTGTTTCGCATGGATTTGAAGATAAATCTTCTACTTCGCATTTATTTGAAGTTGAATCATGTGTTACGCTTGGATCTAAAGCTTACTCGTTTGTTTCGCCTGCATTTGAAGCTTGATCACTTATATCGCAAGTATAAGAAGCTTAATAATTTGTGTTGCATGGATTTGATGCTAAGCCTTCTACTTCGCATTGATTTGAAGCTAAATCATGTGTTTCGCTTGGATTTGAAGCTAACTCGTTTGTTTCGCATGCAGCTGAAGCTAAATCATGTATATCACAAGTATTTGAAGCTAAACCAATTGTTTCGCATGGATTTGAAGGTAAATCTTCTACTTCGCATTGATTTGAAGTTAAATCATGTGTTACGCTTGGATTTGAAGATCATTCGTTTATTTCGCCTGCATTTGAAGCTATATCACTTATATCGCAAGGATAAGACGCTAAATAATTTGTGTTGCTTGGATTTGATGGTAAGCCTTCTACTTCGCATTGATTTGAAGTTAAATCATGTGTTTCCCTTGGGTGTGAAGCTAAATCGTTTGTTTCGCATGCAGCTGAAGCAAATTCATGTGTATCACAAGTATTTGATGCTGAACCATTTGTTTCGCATGGATTTGAAGTTAAATCACGTGTTACGCTTGGATTTGAAGATCACTCGTATGTTTCGTCTGCATTTGAAGCTATATCACTTATATCGCAAGTATACAAAGCTAAATAATTTGTGTCGCATGGATTTGATGCTAAGCCTTCTATTTCGCATTGATTTGAAGCTAAATCATGTGTTTCGTTTGGATTTGAAGCTAACTCGTTTGTTTCGCATGCAGCTGAAGCTAAATCATGTATATCACAAGTATTTGAAGCTAAACCTATTGTTTCGTATGGATTTGAAGGTAAATCTTCTACTTCGCATTGATTTGAAGTCAAATCATGTGTTACGCTTGGATCTAAAGCTTACTCGTTTTTTTCGCCTGCATTTGAAGCTTTATCACTTATATCGCAAGTATAGGAAGCTAAATAATTTGTGTTGCACGGATTTGATGCTAAGCCTTCTACTTCGCATTGATTTGAAGCTAAATCATGTGTTACGCTTGGATTTGAAGATCACTCGTGTGTTTCGCCTGCATTTGAAACTATATCACTTATATCGCAAGTATAAGAAGCTAAATAATTTGTGTTGCATGGATTTGATGGTAAGCCTTCTATTTCGCATTGATTTGAAGCTAAATCATGTGTTTCGCTTGGATTTGAAGCTAACTCGTTTGTTTCGCGTGCAGTTGAAACTAAATCATGTATATCACAAGTATTTGAAGCTAAACCATTTGTTTCGCATGGATTTGAACCTAAATCTTCTACTTTGCATTGATTTGAAGTTAAATCATGTGTTACGCTTGGATTTAAAGCTCACTCGTTTGTTTCACCTGCATTTGAAGCTTTATCACTTATATCGCAAGTATAAGAAGATAAATGATTTGTGTTGCATGGATTTGATGCTAAGCCTTCTACTTCGCATTGATTTGAAGCTAAATCATGTGTTTCGCTTGGATTTGAAGCTAACTCGTTTGTTTCGCATGCAGTTGAAGCTAAATCATGTATATCACAAGTATTTGAAGCTAAACCATTTGTTTCGCATGGATTTGAAGATAAGCCTTCTACATCGCATTGATTTGAAGTTAAATCATGTGTTTCCCTTGGATTTGAAGCTAACTCGTTTGTTTCGCGTGCAGTTGAAGCTAAATCATGTATATCACAAGTATTTGAAGCTAAACCATTTGTTTCGCATGGATTTGAAGATAAGTCTTCTACTTCGCATTGATTTGAATTTAAGTCATGTGTTACACTTGGATTTAAAGCTTACTCGTTTGTTTCGCCTGCATTTGAAGCTTTATCACTTATATCGCAAGTATAAGAAGCTAAATACTTTGTGTTGCATGGATTTGATGCTAAGCCTTCTACTTCGCATTGATTTGAATCTAAATCATGTGTTTCGCTTGGATTTGAAGCTATCTCGTTTGTTTCGCATGCAGCTGAAGCTAAATCATGTATATCACAAGTATTTGAAGCTACACCATTTGTTTCGCATGGATTTGAAGGTAAATCTTCTACTTCGCATTGATTTGAAGTTAAATCATGTGTTACGCTTGGATTTGAAGATCACTCGTGTTTTTCGCCTGCATTTGAAGCTATATCACTTATATCGCAAGAATAAGAAGCTAAATAATTTGTGTTGCATGGATTTGATGGTAAGCCTTCTACTTCGCATTGATTTGACGTTAAATCATGTGTTTCCCTTGGGTGTGAAGCTAAATCGTTTGTTTCGAATGCAGCTGAAGCAAATTCATGTGTATCACAAGTATTTGAAGCTGAACCATTTGTTTCGCATGGATTTGAAGGTAAATCTTCTACTTCGCATTGATTTGAAGATAAATCATGTGTTACGCTTGGATTTGAAGATCACTCGTGTTTTTCGCCTGCATTTGAAGCTATATCACTTATATCGCAAGAATAAGAAGCTAAATAATTTGTGTTGCATGGATTTGATGCTAAGTCTTCTACTTCGCATTGATTTGAAGCTAAATCATGTGTTTCGCTTGGATTTGAAGCTAACTCGTTTGTTTCGCATGCAGCTGAAGCTAAATCATGTATATCACAAGTATTTGAAGCTAAACCATTTGTTTCGCATGGATTTGAAGGTAAATCTTCTACTTCGCATTGATTTGAAGATAAATCATGTGTTACGCTTGGATTTGAAGATCACTCGTGTGTTTCGCCTGCATTTGAAGCTATATCACTTATATCGCAAGTATAAGAAGCTAAATAATTTGTGTTGCATGGATTTGATGCTAAGCCTTCTACATCGCATTGATTTGAAGTTAAATCATGTGTTTCCCTTGGATTTGAAGCTAACTCGTTTGTTTCGCGTGCAGTTGAAGCTAAATCATGTATATCACAAGTATTTGAAGCTAAACCATTTGTTTCGCATGGATTTGAAGATAAGCCTGCTACTTCGCATTGATTTGAAGTTAAATCATGTGTTACGCTTGGATCTAAAGCTTACTCGTTTGTTTCGCCTGCATTTGAAGCTTTATCACTTATATCGCAAGTATAAGAAGCTAAATACTTTGTGTTGCATGGATTTGATGCTAAGCCTTCTAATTCGCATTGTTTTGAAGCTAAATCATGTGTTTCGCTTGGATTTGAAGCTATCTCGTTTGTTTCGCATGCAGCTGAAGCTAAATCATGTATATCACAAGTATTTGAAGCTACACCATTTGTTTCGCATGGATTTGAAGGTAAATCTTCTACTTCGCATTGATTTGAAGTTAAATCATGTTTTACGCTTGGATTTGAAGATCACTCGTGTGTTTCGCCTGTATGTGAAGCTATATCACTTATATCGCAAGTATAAGAAGCTAAATAATTTGTGTTGCATGGATTTGATGGTAAGCCTTCTACTTCGCATTGATTTGACGTTAAATCATGTGTTTCCCTTGGGTGTGAAGCTAAATCGTTTGTTTCGAATGCAGCTGAAGCAAATTCATGTGTATCACAAGTATTTGAAGCTGAACCATTTGTTTCGCAGGGATTTGAAATTAAATCACGTGTTACGCGTGGATTTGAAGATCACTCGTTTGTTTCGTCTATATCACTATATCGCAGATATAGTGATAGCTATATCACTTATATCGCAAGAATACGAAGCTAAATAATTTGTGTCGCATGGATTTGAAGTTAAGCCTTCTATTTCGCATTGATTTGAAGCTAAATCATGTGTTTCGCTTGGATTTGAAGCTAACTCGTTTGTTTCGCATGCAGCTGAAGCTAAATCATGTATATCACAAATATTTGAAGCTAAACCATTTGTTTCGCATGGATTTGAAGGTAAATCTTCTACTTCGGGTTGATTTGAAGTTAAATCATGTGTTACGCTTGGATTTAAAGCTCATTCGTTTATTTCGCCTGCATTTGAAGCTATATCACTTATATCGCAAGGATAAGACGCTAAATAATTTGTGTTGCTTGGATTTGATGGTAAGCCTTCTACTTCGCATTGATTTGAAGTTAAATCACGTGTTACGCTTGGATTTGAAGATCACTCGTATGTTTCGTCTGCATTTGAAGCTATATCACTTATATCGCAAGTATACAAAGCTAAATAATTTGTGTCGCATGGATTTGATGCTAAGCCTACTATTTCGCATTGATTTGAAGCTAAATCATGTGTTTCGCTTGGATTTGAAGCTAACTCGTTTGTTTCGCATGCAGCTGAAGCTAAATCATGTATATCACAAGTATTTGAAGCTAAACCTATTGTTTCGCATGGATTTGAAGGTAAATCTTCTACTTCGCATTGATTTGAAGTCAAATCATGTGTTACGCTTGGATCTAAAGCTTACTCGTTTTTTTCGCCTGCATTTGAAGCTTTATCACTTATATCGCAAGTATAGGAAGCTAAATAATTTGTGTTGCATGGATTTGATGCTAAGCCTTCTACTTCGCATTGATTTGAAGCTAAATCATGTGTTTCGCTTGGATTTGAAGCTAACTCGTTTGTTTCGCATGCAGCCGAAACTAAATCATGTGTATCACAAGTATTTAAAGCTAAACCATCTGTTTCGCATGGATTTGAAGGTAAATCTCCTACATCCCATTGATTTGAAGTTATATCATGTGTTACGCTTGGATTTGAAGATCACTCGTTTGTTTCACCTGCATTTGAAGCTATATCACTTATATCGCAAGGATACGTAGCTAAATAATTTGTGTCGCATGGATTTGATGCTAAGCCTTCTATTTCGCATTGATTTGAAGCTAAATCATGTGTTTCGCTTGGATTTGAAGCTAACTCGTTTGTTTCGCATGCAGCTGAAGATAATCATGTATATCACAAGTATTTGAAGCTAAACCAATTGTTTCGCATGGATTTGAAGGTAAATCTTCTACTTCGCATTGATTTGAAGTTAAATCATGTGTTACGCTTGGATCTAAAGCTTACTCTTTTTGTTTCGCCTGCATTTGCAGCTTTATCACTTATATCGCAAGTATACGAAGCTAAATAATTTGTGTCGCATGGATTTGATGCTAAGCCTTCTATTTCGCATTGATTTGAAGCTCAATCATGTGTTTCGCTTGGATTTGAAGCTAACTCGTTCGTATCGCATGCAGCTGAAGCTAAATCATGTATATCACAAGTATTTGAAGCTAAACCATTTGTTTCGCATGGATTTGAAGGTAAATCTGCTACTTCCCTTTGATTTGAAATTAAATCAAGTGTTACGCTCGGATTTGAAGATCACTCGTTTGTTTCGCCTGCATTTGAAGCTATATCACTTATATCGTAAGTATACGTAGCTAAATAATTTGTGTCGCATGGATTTGATGCTAAGCCTTCTATTTCGCATTGATTTGAAGCTAAATCATGTGTTTCGCTTGGATTTGAATCTAACTCGTTTGTTTCGCATGCAGCTGAAGCTAAATCATGTATATCACATGTATTTGAAGCTAAACCATTTGTTTCGCATGGATTTGAAGGTAAATCTTCTACTTCGTATTGATTTGAATTTAAATCATGTGTTACGCTTGGATTTTAAGCTCACTCGTTTGTTTCGCATGCAGCTGAAGCTAAATCATGTATATCACAAGTATTTGAAATTAAACCATTTGTTACGCATGGATTTGAAGGTAAATCTTCTACTTCCCATTGATTTGAAGTTAAATCATGTGTTACGCTTGGATTTGAAGCTAACTCGTTTGTTTCGCATGCAGCTGAAGCTAAATCATGTATATCACAAGTATTTGAAGCTAAACCATTTGTTTCGCATGGATTTGAAGGTAAATCTTCTACTTCGTATTGATTTGAATTTAAATCATGTGTTACGCTTGGATTTTAAGCTCACTCGTTTGTTTCGCCTGCATTTGAAGCTTTATCACTTATATCGCAAGTATAAGAAGCTAAATAATTTTTGTTGCATTGGATTTCATGCTAAGCCTTCTACTTCACATTGATTTGAAGCTAAATCATGTGTTTCGCTTGGATTTGAAGCTAACTCGTTTGTTTCGCGTGCAGTTGAAGCTAAATCATGTATGTCACAAGTATTTGAAGCTAAACCATTTGTTTCGCATGGATTTGAAGATAAATCTTCTACTTCGCATTGATTTGAAGTTAAATCATGTTTTACGCTTGGATTTGAAGATCACTCGTGTGTTTCGCCTGTATGTGAAGCTATATCACTTATATCGCAAGTATAAGAAGCTAAATAATTTGTGTTGCATGGATTTGATGGTAAGCCTTCTACTTCGCATTGATTTGACGTTAAATCATGTGTTTCCCTTGGGTGTGAAGCTAAATCGTTTGTTTCGAATGCAGCTGAAGCAAATTCATGTGTATCACAAGTATTTGAAGCTGAACCATTTGTTTCGCAGGGATTTGAAATTAAATCACGTGTTACGCGTGGATTTGAAGATCACTCGTTTGTTTCGTCTATATCACTATATCGCAGATATAGTGATAGCTATATCACTTATATCGCAAGAATACGAAGCTAAATAATTTGTGTCGCATGGATTTGAAGTTAAGCCTTCTATTTCGCATTGATTTGAAGCTAAATCATGTGTTTCGCTTGGATTTGAAGCTAACTCGTTTGTTTCGCATGCAGCTGAAGCTAAATCATGTATATCACAAATATTTGAAGCTAAACCATTTGTTTCGCATGGATTTGAAGGTAAATCTTCTACTTCGGGTTGATTTGAAGTTAAATCATGTGTTACGCTTGGATTTAAAGCTCATTCGTTTATTTCGCCTGCATTTGAAGCTATATCACTTATATCGCAAGGATAAGACGCTAAATAATTTGTGTTGCTTGGATTTGATGGTAAGCCTTCTACTTCGCATTGATTTGAAGTTAAATCACGTGTTACGCTTGGATTTGAAGATCACTCGTATGTTTCGTCTGCATTTGAAGCTATATCACTTATATCGCAAGTATACAAAGCTAAATAATTTGTGTCGCATGGATTTGATGCTAAGCCTTCTATTTCGCATTGATTTGAAGCTAAATCATGTGTTTCGCTTGGATTTGAAGCTAACTCGTTTGTTTCGCATGCAGCTGAAGCTAAATCATGTATATCACAAGTATTTGAAGCTAAACCTATTGTTTCGCATGGATTTGAAGGTAAATCTTCTACTTCGCATTGATTTGAAGTCAAATCATGTGTTACGCTTGGATCTAAAGCTTACTCGTTTTTTTCGCCTGCTTTTGAAGCTTTATCACTTATATCGCAAGTATAGGAAGCTAAATAATTTGTGTTGCATGGATTTGATGCTAAGCCTTCTACTTCGCATTGATTTGAAGCTAAATCATGTGTTTCGCTTGGATTTGAAGCTAACTCGTTTGTTTCGCATGCAGCCGAATCTAAATCATGTGTATCACAAGTATTTAAAGCTAAACCATCTGTTTCGCATGGATTTGAAGGTAAATCTCCTACATCCCATTGATTTGAAGTTATATCATGTGTTACGCTTGGATTTGAAGATCACTCGTTTGTTTCACCTGCATTTGAAGCTATATCACTTATATCGCAAGGATACGTAGCTAAATAATTTGTGTCGCATGGATTTGATGCTAAGCCTTCTATTTCGCATTGATTTGAAGCTCAATCATGTGTTTCGCTTGGATTTGAAGCTAACTCGTTCGTATCGCATGCAGCTGAAGCTAAATCATGTATATCACAAGTATTTGAAGCTAAACCATTTGTTTCGCATGGATATGAAGATAAATCTTCTACTTCGCATTTATTTGAAGTTGAATCATGTGTTACGCTTGGATCTAAAGCTTACTCGTTTGTTTCGCCTGCATTTGAAGCTTGATCACTTATATCGCAAGTATAAGAAGCTTAATAATTTGTGTTGCATGGATTTGATGCTAAGCCTTCTACTTCGCATTGATTTGAAGCTAAATCATGTGTTTCGCTTGGATTTGAAGCTAACTCGTTTGTTTCGCATGCAGCTGAAGCTAAATCATGTATATCACAAGTATTTGAAGCTAAACCAATTGTTTCGCATGGATTTGAAGGTAAATCTTCTACTTCGCATTGATTTGAAGTTAAATCATGTGTTACGCTTGGATTTGAAGATCATTCGTTTATTTCGCCTGCATTTGAAGCTATATCACTTATATCGCAAGGATAAGACGCTAAATAATTTGTGTTGCTTGGATTTGATGGTAAGCCTTCTACTTCGCATTGATTTGAAGTTAAATCATGTGTTTCCCTTGGGTGTGAAGCTAAATCGTTTGTTTCGCATGCAGCTGAAGCAAATTCATGTGTATCACAAGTATTTGAAGCTGAACCATTTGTTTCGCATGGATTTGAAGGTAAATCTGCTACTTCCCTTTGATTTGAAATTAAATCAAGTGTTACGCTTGGATTTGAAGATCACTCGTTTGTTTCGCCTGCATTTGAAGCTATATCACTTATATCGTAAGTATACGTAGCTAAATAATTTGTGTCGCATGGATTTGATTCTAAGCCTTCTATTTCGCATTGATTTGAAGCTAAATCATGTGTTTCGCTTGGATTTGAAGCTAACTCGTTTGTTTCGCATGCAGCTGAAGCTAAATCATGTATATCACATGTATTTGAAGCTAAACCATTTGTTTCGCATGGATTTGAAGGTAAATCTTCTACTTCGTATTGATTTGAATTTAAATCATGTGTTACGCTTGGATTTGAAGATCACTCGTGTGTTTCGCCTGCATTTGAAACTATATCACTTATATCGCAAGTATAAGAAGCTAAATAATTTGTGTTGCATGGATTTGATGGTAAGCCTTCTATTTCGCATTGATTTGAAGCTAAATCATGTGTTTCGCTTGGATTTGAAGCTAACTCGTTTGTTTCGCATGCAGCTGAAGCTAAATCATGTATATCACAAGTATTTGAAGCTACACCAATTGTTTCGCATGGATTTGAAGGTAAATCTTCTACTTCGCATTGATTTGAAGTTAAATCATGTGTTACGCTTGGATTTGAAGATCATTCGTTTATTTCGCCTGCATTTGAAGCTATATCACTTATATCGCAAGGATAAGACGCTAAATAATTTGTGTTGCTTGGATTTGATGGTAAGCCTTCTACTTCGCATTGATTTGAAGTTAAATCATGTGTTTCCCTTGGGTGTGAAGCTAAATCGTTTGTTTCGCATGCAGCTGAAGCAAATTCATGTGTATCACAAGTATTTGAAGCTGAACCATTTGTTTCGCATGGATTTGAAGGTAAATCTGCTACTTCCCTTTGATTTGAAATTAAATCAAGTGTTACGCTTGGATTTGAAGATCACTCGTTTGTTTCGCCTGCATTTGAAGCTATATCACTTATATCGTAAGTATACGTAGCTAAATAATTTGTGTCGCATGGATTTGATTCTAAGCCTTCTATTTCGCATTGATTTGAAGCTAAATCATGTGTTTCGCTTGGATTTGAAGCTAACTCGTTTGTTTCGCATGCAGCTGAAGCTAAATCATGTATATCACATGTATTTGAAGCTAAACCATTTGTTTCGCATGGATTTGAAGGTAAATCTTCTACTTCGTATTGATTTGAATTTAAATCATGTGTTACGCTTGGATTTGAAGATCACTCGTGTGTTTCGCCTGCATTTGAAACTATATCACTTATATCGCAAGTATAAGAAGCTAAATAATTTGTGTTGCATGGATTTGATGGTAAGCCTTCTATTTCGCATTGATTTGAAGCTAAATCATGTGTTTCGCTTGGATTTGAAGCTAACTCGTTTGTTTCGCATGCAGCTGAAGCTAAATCATGTATATCACAAGTATTTGAAGCTACACCAATTGTTTCGCATGGATTTGAAGGTAAATCTTCTACTTCGCATTGATTTGAAGTTAAATCATGTGTTACGCTTGGATTTGAAGATCATTCGTTTATTTCGCCTGCATTTGAAGCTATATCACTTATATCGCAAGGATAAGACGCTAAATAATTTGTGTTGCTTGGATTTGATGGTAAGCCTTCTACTTCGCATTGATTTGAAGTTAAATCATGTGTTTCCCTTGGTGTGAAGCTAAATCGTTTGTTTCGCATGCAGCTGAAGCAAATTCATGTGTATCACAAGTATTTGAAGCTGAACCATTTGTTTCGCATGGATTTGAAGGTAAATCTGCTACTTCCCTTTGATTTGAAATTAAATCAAGTGTTACGCTTGGATTTGAAGATCACTCGTTTGTTTCGCCTGCATTTGAAGCTATATCACTTATATCGTAAGTATACGTAGCTAAATAATTTGTGTCGCATGGATTTGATTCTAAGCCTTCTATTTCGCATTGATTTGAAGCTAAATCATGTGTTTCGCTTGATTGAAGCTAACTCGTTTGTTTCGCATGCAGCTGAAGCTAAATCATGTATATCACATGTATTTGAAGCTAAACCATTTGTTTCGCATGGATTTGAAGGTAAATCTTCTACTCGTATTGATTTGAATTTAAATCATGTGTTACGCTTGGATTTGAAGATCACTCGTGTGTTTCGCCTGCATTTGAAACTATATCACTTATATCGCAAGTATAAGAAGCTAAATAATTTGTGTTGCATGGATTTGATGGTAAGCCTTCTATTTCGCATTGATTTGAAGCTAAATCATGTGTTTCGCTTGGATTTGAAGCTAACTCGTTTGTTTCGCGTGCAGTTGAAAACTAAATCATATATATCACAAGTATTTGAAGCTAAACCATTTGTTTCGCATGGATTTGAACCTAAATCTTCTACTTTGCATTGATTTGAAGTTAAATCATGTGTTACGCTTGGATTTAAAGCTCACTCGTTTGTTTCACCTGCATTTGAAGCTTTATCACTTATATCGCAAGTATAAGAAGATAAATGATTTGTGTTGCATGGATTTGATGCTAAGCCTTCTACTTCGCATTGATTTGAAGCTAAATCATGTGTTTCGCTTGGATTTGAAGCTAACTCGTTTGTTTCGCATGCAGTTGAAGATAAATCATGTATATCACAAGTATTTGAAGCTAAACCATTTGTTTCGCATGGATTTGAAGATAAGTCTTCTACTTCGCATTGATTTGAAGTTAAATCATGTGTTACGCTTGGATCTAAAGCTTACTCGTTTGTTTCGCTTGCATTTGAAGCTTATCACTTATATCGCAAGTATAAGAAGCTAAATACTTTGTGTTGCATGGATTTGATGCTAAGCCTTCTACTTCGCATTGATTTGAAGCTAAATCATGTGTTTCGCTTGGATTTGAAGCTAACTCGTTTGTTTCGCATGCAGTTGAAGCTAAATCATGTATATCACAAGTATTTGAAGCTAAACCATTTGTTTCGCATGGATTTGAAGATAAGTCTTCTACTTCGCATTGATTTGAAGTTAAATCATGTGTTACGCTTGGATTTAAAGCTCACTCGTTTGTTTCACCTGCATTTGAAGCTTTATCACTTATATCGCAAGTATAAGAAGATAAATGATTTGTGTTGCATGGATTTGATGCTAAGCCTTCTACTTCGCATTGATTTGAAGCTAAATCATGTGTTTCGCTTGGATTTGAAGCTAACTCGTTTGTTTCGCATGCAGTTGAAGCTAAATCATGTATATCACAAGTATTTGAAGCTAAACCATTTGTTTCGCATGGATTTGAAGATAAGTCTTCTACTTCGCATTGATTTGAAGTTAAATCATGTGTTACGCTTGGATCTAAAGCTTACTCGTTTGTTTCGCCTGCATTTGAAGCTTTATCACTTATATCGCAAGTATAAGAAGCTAAATACTTTGTGTTGCATGGATTTGATGCTAAGCCTTCTACTTCGCATTGATTTGAAGCTAAATCATGTGTTTCGCTTGGATTTGAAGCTAACTCGTTTGTTTCGCATGCAGCTGAAGCTAAATCATGTATATCACAAGTATTTGAAGCTAAACCATTTGTTTCGCATGGATTTGAAGGTAAATCTTCTACTTCCCATTGATTTGAAGTTAAATCAAGTGTTTCCCTTGGAATTGAAGCTAACTCGTTTGTTGCGCGTGCAGTTGAAGCTAAATCATGTATATCACAAGTATTTGAAGCTAAACCATTTGTTTCGCATGGATTGAAGATAAGTCTTCTACTTCGCATTGATTTGAAGTTAAATCATGTGTTACGCTTGGATCTAAAGCTTACTCGTTTGTTTCGCCTGCATTTGAAGCTTTATCACTTATATCGCAAGTATAAGAAGCTAAATACTTTGTGTTGCATGGATTTGATGCTATGCCTTCTACTTCGCATTGATTTGAAGCTAAATCATGTGTTTCGCTTGGATTTGAAGCTAACTCGTTTGTTTCGCATGCAGCTGAAGCTAAATCATGTATATCACAAGTATTTGAAGCTAAACCATTTGTTTCGCATGGATTTGATGGTAAATCTTCTACTTCCCATTGATTTGAAGTTAAATCAAGTGTTACGCTTGGATATGAAGATCACTCGTTTGTTTCACCTGAATTTGAAGCTATATCACTTATATCGCAATTATATGAAGCTAAATAATTTGTGTTGCATGGATTTGATGCTAAGCCTTCTACTTCGCATTGATTTGAAGCTAAATCACGTGTTTCGCTTGGATTTGAAGCTAACTCGTTTGTTTCGCATGCAGCTGAAGCTAGATCATGTATATCACAAGTATTTGAAGCTAAACCATTTGTTTCGCATGGATTTGAAGGTAAATCTTCTACATCCCATTGATTTGAAGTTAAATCATGTGTTACGCTTGGATTTGAAGCTAACTCGTTTGTTTCGCATGCAGCTGAAGCTAAATCATGTATATCACAAGTATTTGAAGCTAAACCACTTGTTTCGCATGGATTTGAAGGTAAATCTTCTACTTCGTATTGATTTGAATTTAAATCATGTGTTACGCTAGGATTTTAAACTCACTCGTTTGTGTCGCCTGCATTTGAAGCTTTGTCACTTATATCGCAAGTATAAGAAGCTAAATAATTTTTGTTGCATGGATTTAATGCTAAGCCTACTACTTCGCATTGATTTGAAGCTAAATCATGTGTTTCGCTTGGATTTGAAGGTAACTCGTTTGTTTCGCGTGCAGTTGAAGCTAAATCATGTATATCACAAGTATTTGAAGCTAAACCATTTGTTTCGCATGGATTTGAAGATAAATCTTCTACTTCGCATTGATTTGAAGTTAAATCATGTGTTACGCTTGGATCTAAAGCTTACTCGTTTGTTTCGCCTGCATTTGAAGCTTTATCACTTATATCGCAAGTATAAGAAGCTAAATAATTTGTGTTGCATGGATTTGATGCTAAGCCTTCTACATCGCATTGATTTGAAGTTAAATCATGTGTTTCCCTTGGATTTGAAGCTAACTCGTTTGTTTCGCGTGCAGTTGAGGCTAAATCCATGTATATCACAAGTATTTGAAGCTAAACCATTTGTTTCGCATGGATTTGAAGATAAGTCGTCTACTTCGCATTGATTTGAAGTTAAATCATGTGTTACGCTTGGATCTAAAGCTTACTCGTTTGTTTCGCCTGCATTTGAAGCTTTATCACTTATATCGCAAGTATAAGAAGCTAAATACTTTGTGTTGCATGGATTTGATGCTAAGCCTTCTACTTCGCACTGATTTGAAGCTAAATCTTGTGTTTCGCTTGGATTTGAAGCTATCTCGTTTGTTTCGCATGCAGCTGAAGCTAAATCATGTATATCACAAGTATTTGAAGCTACACCATTTGTTTCGCATGGATTTGAAGGTAAATCTTCTACTTCGCATTGATTTGAAGTTAAATCATGTGTTACGCTTGGATTTGAAGATCACTCGTGTGTTTCGTCTGCATTTGAAGCTATATCACTTATATCGCAAGTATAAGAAGCTAAATAATTTGTGTTGCATGGATTTGATGGTAAGCCTTCTACTTCGCATTGATTTGACGTTAAATCATGTGTTTCCCTTGGGTGTGAAGCTAAATCGTTTGTTTCGCATGCAGCTGAAGCAAATTCATGTGTATCACAAGTATTTGAAGCTGAACCATTTGTTTCGCATGGATTTGAATTTAAATCACGTATTACGCTTGGATTTGAAGATCACTCGTTGTTTCGCCTGCATTTGAAGCTTTATCACTTATATCGCAAGTATAAGAAGCTAAATAATTTGTGTTGCATGGATTTGATGCTAAGCCTTCTACTTCGCATTGATTTGTAGTTAAATCATGTGTTTCGCTTGGATCTGATGCTAACTCGTTTGTTTCGCATGCAGCTGAAGCTAAATCATGTATATCACAAGTATCTGAAGCTAACCATTTGTTTCGCATGGATTTGAAGATAAGTCTTCTACTTCGCATTGATTTGAAGTTAAATCATGTGTTACGCTTGGATCTAAAGCTTACTCGTTTGTTTCGCCTGCATTTGAAGCTTTATCACTTATATCGCAAGTATAAGAAGCTAAATACTTTGTGTTGCATGGATTTAATGCTAAGCCTTCTACTTCGCATTGATTTGAAGCTAAATCATGTGTTTCGCTTGGATTTGAAGCTAACTCGTTTGTTTCGCATGCAGCTGAAGCTAAATCATGTATATCACAAGTATTTGAAGCTAAACCATTTGTTTCGCATGGATTTGAAGGTAAATCTTCTACTTCCCATTGATTTGAAGTTAATCAAGTGTTACGCTTGGAGTTGAAGCTAACTCGTTTGTTTCGCTTGCAGCTGAAGCTAAATAATGTATATCACAAGTATTTGAAGCTAAACCATTTGTTTCGTTTGGATTTGAAGTTAAATCTTCTACTTCCCGTTGATTTGAAGTTAAATCATGTGTTACGCTTGGATTTGAAGATCACTCGTGTGATTCGCCTGCATTTGATGCTATATCACTTATATCGCAAGTATAAGAAGCTAAATAATTTGTGTTGCATGGATTTGATGCTAAGTCTTCTACTTCGCATTGATTTGAAGTTAAATCATGTGTTACGCTTGGATCTAAAGCTTACTCGTTAGTTTCGCCTGCATTTGAAGCTTTATCACTTATATCGCAAGTATAAGAAGCTAATACTTTGTGTTGCATGGATTTGATGCGAAGCCTTCTACTTCGCATTGATTTGAAGCTAAATCATGTGTTTCGCTTGGATTTGAAGCTAACTCGTTTGTTTCGCATGCAGCTGAAGCTAAATCATGTATATCACAAGTATTTGAAGCTAAACCATTTGTTTCGCATGGATTTGAAGGTAAATCTTCTACTTCCCATTGATTTGAAGTTAAATCAAGTGTTACGCTTGGAGTTGAAGCTAACTCGTTTGTTTCGCTTGCAGCTGAAGCTAAATAATGTATATCACAAGTATTTGAAGCTAAACCATTTGTTTCGTTTGGATTTGAAGTTAAATCTTCTACGTTCCGTTGATTTGAAGTTAAATCATGTGTTACGCTTGGATTTGAAGATCACTCGTTTGTTTCGCCTGCATTTGAAGCTTTATCACTTATATCGCAAGTATAAGAAACTAAATAATTTGTGTTGCATGGATTTGATGCTAAGCCTTCTACTTCGCATTGATTTGAACCTAAATCATGTG